>NW_027399259.1:0-8326 GCF_003265705.2 Callorhinus ursinus | reverse complement strand
CCAGAAGGACAAAGCAGCAGAAGAGACGACTCTATCAATTCCATGCCCACAACAGGACAGCCTGGAAGAAGCATTAGATCCTCAGTTGGTGCGTCTCCTTGACCTTGCTTTGCTCCCTCCTTCCCGACAAATCCTCCCTCCAGGCTCGGTCCCGCAGTGCCCCCCCCCCCCCCCCCCCCCGCTGACCTTGCAGGCTGCTTCCCCGCGGGCCCAGCCCGCCCTGCCGCCTCTCCTGTTTTAGGGGACCGCGAGCAGAATACGAACCTCTTCCTTCAGGGCAATCGTTTTCCTGCCTGTGTTCTCTCTCTCTTCCTGCCCAAAACAACGGCAGGCCGTGTAGGTCAGACAAGGGGTCTGCAGGCACGGGGATCCCCACACAGAGCCGAGGGCACACACCCTGGACGGCTGGGCTCACAGACGGAACCCAAAGGAGGCGGGCACCTCCTAGAAAGTGGGGTCCCCCTAAGCTGCCTCAAAGAGTGCGGTGAGGAGCGCCAAGCCCCACAGAGCCCCGCAGGGGACCCAGACGAGCCCCTAAAGCAGCCGCATACAGTGTAGCTAAGGAGCGCTGATGGGGCTGAGCACAGCATCGCGGTGCGGTCAGGCGGCTCGCTGTTGCCAAGAAAAAGTCCACAGGGATAAAGAATATTCCATGACGTCTGTTAGGATGGTAAGGCAGGTATGACTGGGATCATAGCAATAGCAGATACAGAGACCCCTCCAACTGGGACTTCACTTTGGAGAGAGCGCCCTTCACTCCAACTACAGCAGGGTCAAGTGAGAATTATGGCTAAAGAGGAAGGTCAGGGACAGTGGATGGAAAATACTAAGAGGTAACTTAGCAGGATTCTGGTTAAAGCAACCGAAAAGTACTCTTGCTAGAAATAGGACAGGGAGATCAGTTGTGAAACGTGTGGGTTCTGGTAAAAGCTGACATAGCCTGGTTCTTGTTAAAACTGGAATTTACAAGGAGGTGCACAGATGAACCTAAGGAAAGTACAGGAGCCTGATTTAGGGTATGGCAAACCAGAAAACTTTGTCACCGAGGAGGCAGAGGTAAGGTGCACAGAATGGTGCGCCAAGGGGCTAAGGGCCGCCGCGCAGGTAGGACACCACAGTCAGTGTGGCGCATGGTCCCCCACTACTCCTGAATACCATGCAGAGGTAGGTGCTGCGTGCGGAGCAGAGGTACAGTGTCACATACGATGCCACATTATAGAAAAAAATACTGACACTCATTCAGATGGTGAGACAGATTACTGGGACCTCAGCAATAGGTATAGGGACCTCTGCCATTGGCATTCATGATTGGGGGATAGACCGGCTCAGCTTCAAATACAGTCTAGCCGGTGTGTCTACAGAACAGGAACTAAAAATAATATTCCTGGGACGCCTGGGTGGCTCCATCAGTTAAGCGTCTGCCTTCAGCTCAGGTCATGATCCCGGGGTCCGGGGATCAAGTCCTGAGCCCTGAGACCCACCTCAGGCTCCCTGCTCAGTGGGGAGCCTGCTTCTCCCTCTCCCTCTGCCTGCCGCTCCCACTGCTTGTTCTCTCTCTCTCTCTCTCTGTCAAATGAATAAACAAAATCTTTTTTAAAAAATGATATTCCTTTAACCACTGAGTTCATACAAATTTCTAACACAGCGATAAACAAATTACGGTAATCAATGTGAAATCAATTATTATATTTATTACACAAGGAATACAAAAATGTTGTCTTTACAAATTTTTAAAAATTGACATATGATATTATATCAAACTTTAAAACTTCGGCACTTCAATGCAAGAATCAACAGAGTAAAGGGCAACTTACAGAAAAGGAGAACATAATTAAAAATCCTCTATCTGTAAAGAGTTTCCTATCCAGCATATTGCAGGAACTTCTACAACAAGATAAACAAATAACCCCATTAATATGGGCAGAAGGTTCAAAATACATTTCTCTAAAAAAGGTATACAAATTGCCAACAAGCATATGAATGACGCCTAACATCACTAATCAAAACCACAATGATATCATACAGTATCAGGATGACCACTATCAAAAGAACAAAAAAATGACAATTGTTGGGGGAGTGGAATTGAGACCTAAGAACGCAAGACCACTGTTGGTATGAGTGTGAACTTTGTACCCCTCCCTGATAGAAAACAGTATAAAAATTACTCAAAAATATGAAAACAGAGAATATCACATCATCCAGGAATCCCACCTGTAGTATTATCCAGAACTCCTAAAAGCAGTGTCTAAAACATCTTTCGACCCCCATGTTCATTGCAACATTGTCCACAATCGCCAAGAGATGGAGCTATCCCAAATGTCTATCACTAGGTGAATGGAGAGAGAAAATGGGGTGTATACATACAATACAATACTATGCAACTTCAGGAAAAGCAACCTTTTCAGATACTATGGCATGAATGCACATCAAGGACATTATGCTCAGCAAAATAACGCAGTCACAAGAAAGATAAATCTGTTTGTCCCACTTCTATAAAGTATTGTGCTATTGGTAGGCTCGCCAGTGCAGGGAACAGCACCAAGGTATGGTGGTACCTCGGTATGATTTCCCACAGGGAGCCAGTGTTAAAGGGGAAGTTAATTCAATGACACTTATTAAAGATGGTAATTCAGCTTTCACTCAGGAGCACTGCTGTAGGTAGTAGGACCTCTGCTATTGGGCTTTATTTACACTGGGAGAGAGATAGGACTCATTCTAAATACAGCAAGAGCAAGTGTGCAATTATAGCTAAGGAGCAGTATGGAGACTGGATCGATCCAAAATCCTACAGGGAGGGACGCCCGGGTGGCTCAGTTGGTTAGGTGTTTGCCTTTGGCTCAGGTCCTGATCCCAGGGTCCTGGGATCGAGTCCTGCATCGGACTCCTTGCTCAGCGGGGAGCCTGCTTCTCCCTCTCCTAGTGCCCCTCCCCCTGCTTGTGCTCAATCGCTCATTCCCGCTGACAATTAATAAATAAAATCTTAAAAGAAAAAAAGGAAAATCCTACAAGGAAATGTCGAGGATAAAGAGGGTTCCAGATAAGTCTCCTCCCAGGATTCTCGAGGTGAGGAGGCATCAGTGACAATGATAAGGATGACAAACCCGATCACATATCCAAGTGATCAGAAGTGGAGGGTGCTGGTTCTGGGCCAATAGACTTAGCAAGGTGGGAGTTTAAACTCGATTTGACAAGGAAGTGCACAGAGTCTAAGAGGCCGTTCAGGAGCCTGACCTAGTATGGTGAAGAAAGAATTGTCCTCACCAAACAGCGCCTGGAAAGGCCTGGAAGTGCGGTGAGAGGTACCGGGCAGAGGTACAGCTGCAGTAAGATCCTGAGGCAGGGTACTGACTTCTGGTCCCGAGGTACGATGCCGCCTCAGAACCACTTAGGGGCGCACGTGTGGGCCTGCGTACCATGCTGCTCACGAAGGCATGCAGAGTATGGGAGGGACGACGTCGCCCACAGTGTCCAGCAGCAGCGCATCACATTGACCCTGGTAAAGGAAAGGAGTATTCAATGACCTTGTTAAACAAGGGAATGCAGTCTTTCTTCAGGACCTCAGCACTAGGTACAGGGACCCCTCCGACTGGGACTTCACAGTGGGGAACAGCCTGGGACCAACTCCAAATACAACATGGCAAGTGCACATTTGGAGACAAGAAGCCCATGCGGACCATGCATGGAAATTACTAAGAGGGAACATCAGGGTAAGAGGGGTTTCAGCTAAACCCATCTAACTCTAGCCCTGCAGAAGACAGAAGGGGATGACCAAATATCACCTGAGAGGTGGGAGGCATGAGGATCTGGACTGCATACCCAGGGGCTCAGATATGGACATTTTGGTGAAAATCATTTAGCAGGGTTCCCACATACTCAATTTATAAAGAAGTGCACAGATGAGCCCTAGTTGAAGTTTTAGGAAGCTGAATAAATTGTAGAGAGGTAAAGAATCTTTGTCACCAAGGACTACCTCGATACAAGGCTGCGGTATGGTAAGGAGAAGCATCCCTACAGAACTACACAACCGAGGTGTGGTGCAGAGTAGGGGACAGTAGGGGACAGTGCAGAGCTGAGGGATGGAGCCAGGTAAGGCACCCAGGTACTGCGAGATCAGGAGCCCCAGTTCAGGGCTGCAGTGGGATACAGGGTATAGTATCAGGCACAGACCACTGTAAAAAAAATGTAATGACACTTGTTAAGACCATAAGAAGATGTTATTCAGGACCTCTGCCACTGGGATTTGTGACTGGAGGAGAGACTGGGCTCAGCTCAAAATCGAATCTCAGCAATTGTGACTACAGAATTGGAACTAGTAAATTAGTTTCCTTTAGCAGCTGAGATTGTGGCAATTTGTTACACACACAGCAATGAAAACTAATACAGTAATCAATGTGAAATCAATTATTATATTTATTGCATAAAATACAGAAATATATGGTCATTATAAATATTTGAAAAAGTGATCTATGGGACTACATCAAACTTTAAAACTTCTATAACTCAATACAGAAATCCACAGAGTAAAAGGCAACTTATAGAAAGAGACAAAATTGCAAATCATACACTGATTAGGGAGTTTCTATCCAGCATATTTCAGGAAATTCTACAACTCAACAAGAGAAAAACAAATAACCCAATTAAATAAGGGCACAGAATTCAACACACAGTTCTCCAAAAAGGGAATAAATATGATTAACAAGTATATGAAAAATGTTCCACATCACTAATCATCAGGGAAATGTATATCACCACCACGATGATATAATGCCTCACACATATCTAATGGCCCTCAGCAAAGGAACAGAAAATGACAATTCATTGCAGGGCAGGAGTGGGGGGAGATCAAGCAGTTGGAACACGAGAGCTATTGGTGTGAATGTAAATAGTGCACCCAAATACTTTACCCATGCAAATAGAAAACAGTAAGGAATTACTCAAAAATATAAAAAGAGAGGATACCATATGATCTAGTAATCCCACTTGTGATATTCATCCAAAATTACTCAGAGGAGAATCTTAAAGAGATAGTTGGACCCCCATTTTCATCACAACATTATTCACTGTTGCCCTGTGGTAGAACTAATCCACATGTTCAGTACTAGATGAATGGATGGAGAAAATAGGGTATATACATACTATGGAATACTCCACAGCCTTAAGAAAAAAAAATCTTTTCACATGTGACTGCATGAATGGACCTCAAGAATATTGTACTAAGAGAAATAGGCCAATCTCAAAAATGACAAATACTATATGATCCCGCTTGTTTGAACTATCTAAATTACTCAAAAGTCATAGAAACAAAAGTAGAATCACAGTTCCCAAAGGCTAGGGGAAAGAGAAAGGAGACATTAGTGTATTGGTTATACAATTTCAAAACTGTAAGATAAAAAAGACTTAAGGAAATGTTCAACACAAAGTGAACACACTGAACACTAATTATACACTCAAAAACGGCTAAGATAATCGTTAGGAAAATATTTTTTACACCCTTAATGGCATAAATGATACAGGTCAGAGGGAAAAGTAACTTGAAGGGTCTGTATGTTGAGCTCTGAGCCTCTTGGTTCATCGTCTGGGAGAAGCAACAATTAAGCAAATAGCTCGCTGTCCTAAGATTCAGAACTGACTAAAAGATCCTTACACTCTTGGAGACCATGGCTGGGAACCATTGCTCTACCCTGCTGAGTGTCCACACTGTTCAAACTCACCATAGTTTGTACCCCCTTGGTTACCTTGCTTAGCCCACTTTTTTTTTTTTTGGTCTTTTAGGTAAGCTCTACACCAACGTGAGGCTTGAACTCAGTACCCCGAAATCAAGAGTCGCATGCTCTACCAATGGAGCCAGCCAGGCACCCCCTTGTTTAACCCATTCTGCCTGAGGAAACATCCAATTATACTCTCGCCCACACTTTCTGCCCACCTTCACTCCCCTGACCCAGAGCACCTGTGGATCATACACACTGTTACCACAGGGGCCCTTCTGGTTACCTGTGTCAAATGATTCTAGGACACCTTGAATATGAAAAAGTATTTTTCTTTATAACAATCATTTTTGTGTCTGTGCGTGTAAGTATCTGCAAAACTAAGTCCAGGGTATCTTATTAGAACAATTGGTGCAGACAGCAGGGATGATTCCCAAGAAGAAGCTGATACATCCTCGGACTGCTTGCGCTCATCAACCAGACCCAGCAAACATGGCAACCACCTAAGGGACACCGCTGCGTGTTGGCATGCTTGCTGCTTGACTGCTACTTCATTCTGTTGTTTTTGTACAATACGGCCAAGATTTCTCAGCCTAAAATCTGTGCTCCCTGCAAGAGGAGTCATACACAGGGCAGCCTTCAGAGCCAAGCCCCACGCCTCTGTAAGAGCTTTTATCGGACTACCCCACACAGAGTGCCCCAAGGGTGCCTGGCATGTTAGACTGTCAAGGCTGGAATCTGATCAAGTTCTTTTCGGCCCACGCTAGGGTAAACAGGGAAATGGATAGCAAGAGAAATAGAGAAAAATTCACAAACCTGTGGAAATTGAAACACAACACAAGAACAATCAATGTGTCAACCAAGGAAATCGAAGGGAACTAAAAAATAATCTTGAACAGAAAAAAGTGAAAACAATATATAAGAAAGTTTGAGATGCAGCAAAGTCAGTTATCAGAGGACATTTATACTAAGCACATTACATGAAGTATAGAGAAAGATCTCAAATAACAACCTAATTTTAACCTCAGGGAAGAAGAGTGAAAACAAGCTACTAAATCAAAAATTAGCTGTAGGAGGAAGTAATATGGATGGAGCAGAAATGAACAATAGATAGAAGGACAATAGAAAGATTAACGAAAGGAGCGCCTGGGTGGCTCAGTTGTTAAGCATCTGCCTTCAGCTCCGGTCATGATCCCAGGGTCCTGGGATCGAGCCCCGCATTGGGCTCCCCGCCCAGCGGGAAGCCTGCTTCTCCCTCTCCCACTCCCCCTGCTTGTGTTCCCTCTCTCGCTGTGTCTCTGTCAAATCAATAAATAAAATCTTAAAAAAAAAAGAAAGATCAATGAAATAAGAGATCCGTTTTATTTCTTTATTTTCTTAAGATTTATTTATTTTACAGAGAGAGCCCGAGCAAGGGAAGGGACAGACCCAGAGGGGAAAGAGTCCTAAGGAAACCTCGCGAGGAGTGCAGAGACAGATCTCACCACCATCTCATGAGATGCTGAAAAACCAAGAGGAGATCGCTTACTGTACTATGCCACGAAGGCACCACAAAATAAGACTTCCCTTTTTTAAAGACAAACAAAATTGACATGTTTTGTTTAGACTAAACACACAGAAAGAGGGAGGAATCCAATTAACAAGATCAGAAACAAAAGAAGAGACATTACAACTCTGACCATACAAATATCCCGCTGGCCCTGCCCCCCCTGCCGACTCTCCTGTTTTAGGGGACCGAGAGCAGAATACGAACCTCTTCCTTCAGGGCAATCGTTTTCCTGCCTGTGTTCCTCTCTTTCTGCCCAAAACAACGGCAGGCCATGTAGGTCAGACAAGGGGCCTGCAGGCACGTGGATCCCCCCACAGAGCCAAGGACACACACCCTGGATGGCTGGGCTCACAGAAGGGACTCAACAGCAGCACATCCCTAGAAAGTGGGGTCCCCCTAAGCTGCCTCAAAGAGTGCGGTGAGGAGCACCAAGCCCCGCAGAGCCCCGCAGGGGACCCAGACGAGCCCCTAACTCGGCTGTGTGCGGTGCCCGAGCCCCGAGGGGACCGCCGAGGAGCGCTGATGGGGTTGAGCACAGCGTCGCGGTGCGCTCAGGTGGCTCTCTGTTGCCAAGACAAACGTCCGCAGGGATAAAGAATATTCCATGACGCCTGTTAGGATGGGAAGGCAGGCTTGACTCTCATCAGAGCAATAGACAGAGGGACCCCTCCTACTGGGATTCACTTCGGGGAGAGAGCGCCCTGCACTCCAACTACAGCACGGGCAAGTGGGAAGAATTTCCAAAGCGGACAGTGGATCAAAAATACTCAGAAGAAACGAATAGGGGTTCTGGTTAAGGCGAGCACACGGGGTTCTTGCTGAGGACAGCTCAGAGGGATCTGGCAGCATCTGGGGAAGGATGGCCATCCTGAGGAGATATCTAGGGTATACCGAGATGGAAAGATGGGGTTCTGGCCACAGCTCACCTAGCAGGGTTCTTCCTAAAGCTCAATTTACAAGGAGGTGCACAGATGACCCTCGGAGAAAGTTCAGGAGCCTGACTGAGGTATAGGAAAGCAAAAACATTGTCACGGAGGAGACCCACGTACGGTGCACAGCACAAAGTTTCAGG
>NW_027399258.1:0-8327 GCF_003265705.2 Callorhinus ursinus | reverse complement strand
CCAGAAGGACAAAGCAGCAGAAGAGACGACTCTATCAATTCCATGCCCACAACGGGACAGCCTGGAAGAAGCATTAGATCCTCAGTTGGTGCGTCTCCTTGACCTTGCTTTGCTCCCTCCTTCCCGACAAATCCTCCCTCCAGGCTCGGTCCCGCAGTGCCCTGTCCCCCCCCCTCCGCCCGCTGACCTTGCAGGCTGCTTCCCCGCGGGCCCAGCCCGCCCTGCCGCCTCTCCTGTTTTAGGGGACCGCGAGCAGAATACGAACCTCTTCCTTCAGGGCAATCGTTTTCCTGCCTGTGTTCTCTCTCTCTTCCTGCCCAAAACAACGGCAGGCCGTGTAGGTCAGACAAGGGGTCTGCAGGCACGGGGATCCCCACACAGAGCCGAGGGCACACACCCTGGACGGCTGGGCTCACAGACGGAACCCAAAGGAGGCGGGCACCTCCTAGAAAGTGGGGTCCCCCTAAGCTGCCTCAAAGAGTGCGGTGAGGAGCGCCAAGCCCCACAGAGCCCCGCAGGGGACCCAGACGAGCCCCTAAAGCAGCCGCATACAGTGTAGCTAAGGAGCGCTGATGGGGCTGAGCACAGCATCGCGGTGCGGTCAGGCGGCTCGCTGTTGCCAAGAAAAAGTCCACAGGGATAAAGAATATTCCATGACGTCTGTTAGGATGGTAAGGCAGGTATGACTGGGATCATAGCAATAGCAGATACAGAGACCCCTCCAACTGGGACTTCACTTTGGAGAGAGCGCCCTTCACTCCAACTACAGCAGGGTCAAGTGAGAATTATGGCTAAAGAGGAAGGTCAGGGACAGTGGATGGAAAATACTAAGAGGTAACTTAGCAGGATTCTGGTTAAAGCAACCGAAAAGTACTCTTGCTAGAAATAGGACAGGGAGATCAGTTGTGAAACGTGTGGGTTCTGGTAAAAGCTGACATAGCCTGGTTCTTGTTAAAACTGGAATTTACAAGGAGGTGCACAGATGAACCTAAGGAAAGTACAGGAGCCTGATTTAGGGTATGGCAAACCAGAAAACTTTGTCACCGAGGAGGCAGAGGTAAGGTGCACAGAATGGTGCGCCAAGGGGCTAAGGGCCGCCGCGCAGGTAGGACACCACAGTCAGTGTGGCGCATGGTCCCCCACTACTCCTGAATACCATGCAGAGGTAGGTGCTGCGTGCGGAGCAGAGGTACAGTGTCACATACGATGCCACATTATAGAAAAAAATACTGACACTCATTCAGATGGTGAGACAGATTACTGGGACCTCAGCAATAGGTATAGGGACCTCTGCCATTGGCATTCATGATTGGGGGATAGACCGGCTCAGCTTCAAATACAGTCTAGCCGGTGTGTCTACAGAACAGGAACTAAAAATAATATTCCTGGGACGCCTGGGTGGCTCCATCAGTTAAGCGTCTGCCTTCAGCTCAGGTCATGATCCCGGGGTCCGGGGATCAAGTCCTGAGCCCTGAGACCCACCTCAGGCTCCCTGCTCAGTGGGGAGCCTGCTTCTCCCTCTCCCTCTGCCTGCCGCTCCCACTGCTTGTTCTCTCTCTCTCTCTCTCTGTCAAATGAATAAACAAAATCTTTTTTAAAAAATGATATTCCTTTAACCACTGAGTTCATACAAATTTCTAACACAGCGATAAACAAATTACGGTAATCAATGTGAAATCAATTATTATATTTATTACACAAGGAATACAAAAATGTTGTCTTTACAAATTTTTAAAAATTGACATATGATATTATATCAAACTTTAAAACTTCGGCACTTCAATGCAAGAATCAACAGAGTAAAGGGCAACTTACAGAAAAGGAGAACATAATTAAAAATCCTCTATCTGTAAAGAGTTTCCTATCCAGCATATTGCAGGAACTTCTACAACAAGATAAACAAATAACCCCATTAATATGGGCAGAAGGTTCAAAATACATTTCTCTAAAAAAGGTATACAAATTGCCAACAAGCATATGAATGACGCCTAACATCACTAATCAAAACCACAATGATATCATACAGTATCAGGATGACCACTATCAAAAGAACAAAAAAATGACAATTGTTGGGGGAGTGGAATTGAGACCTAAGAACGCAAGACCACTGTTGGTATGAGTGTGAACTTTGTACCCCTCCCTGATAGAAAACAGTATAAAAATTACTCAAAAATATGAAAACAGAGAATATCACATCATCCAGGAATCCCACCTGTAGTATTATCCAGAACTCCTAAAAGCAGTGTCTAAAACATCTTTCGACCCCCATGTTCATTGCAACATTGTCCACAATCGCCAAGAGATGGAGCTATCCCAAATGTCTATCACTAGGTGAATGGAGAGAGAAAATGGGGTGTATACATACAATACAATACTATGCAACTTCAGGAAAAGCAACCTTTTCAGATACTATGGCATGAATGCACATCAAGGACATTATGCTCAGCAAAATAACGCAGTCACAAGAAAGATAAATCTGTTTGTCCCACTTCTATAAAGTATCGTGCTATTGGTAGGCTCGCCAGTGCAGGGAACAGTGCCAAGGTATGGTGGTACCTCGGTATGATTTCCCACAGGGAGCCAGTGTTAAAGGGGAAGTTAATTCAATGACACTTATTAAAGATGGTAATTCAGCTTTCACTCAGGAGCACTGCTGTAGGTAGTAGGACCTCTGCTATTGGGCTTTATTTACACTGGGAGAGAGATAGGACTCATTCTAAATACAGCAAGAGCAAGTGTGCAATTATAGCTAAGGAGCAGTATGGAGACTGGATCGATCCAAAATCCTACAGGGAGGGACGCCCGGGGGGCTCAGTTGGTTAGGTGTTTGCCTTTGGCTCAGGTCCTGATCCCAGGGTCCTGGGATCGAGTCCTGCATCGGACTCCTTGCTCAGCGGGGAGCCTGCTTCTCCCTCTCCTACTGCCCCTCCCCCTGCTTGTGCTCAATCGCTCATTCCCGCTGACAATTAATAAATAAAATCTTAAAAGAAAAAAAGGAAAATCCTACAAGGAAATGTCGAGGATAAAGAGGGTTCCAGATAAGTCTCCTCCCAGGATTCTCGAGGTGAGGAGGCATCAGTGACAATGATAAGGATGACAAACCCGATCACATATCCAAGTGATCAGAAGTGGAGGGTGCTGGTTCTGGGCCAATAGACTTAGCAAGGTGGGAGTTTAAACTCGATTTGACAAGGAAGTGCACAGAGTCTAAGAGGCCGTTCAGGAGCCTGACCTAGTATGGTGAAGAAAGAATTGTCCTCACCAAACAGCGCCTGGAAAGGCCTGGAAGTGCGGTGAGAGGTACCGGGCAGAGGTACAGCTGCAGTAAGATCCTGAGGCAGGGTACTGACTTCTGGTCCCGAGGTACGATGCCGCCTCAGAACCACTTAGGGGCGCACGTGTGGGCCTGCGTACCATGCTGCTCACGAAGGCATGCAGAGTATGGGAGGGACGACGTCGCCCACAGTGTCCAGCAGCAGCGCATCACATTGACCCTGGTAAAGGAAAGGAGTATTCAATGACCTTGTTAAACAAGGGAATGCAGTCTTTCTTCAGGACCTCAGCACTAGGTACAGGGACCCCTCCGACTGGGACTTCACAGTGGGGAACAGCCTGGGACCAACTCCAAATACAACATGGCAAGTGCACATTTGGAGACAAGAAGCCCATGCGGACCATGCATGGAAATTACTAAGAGGGAACATCAGGGTAAGAGGGGTTTCAGCTAAACCCATCTAACTCTAGCCCTGCAGAAGACAGAAGGGGATGACCAAATATCACCTGAGAGGTGGGAGGCATGAGGATCTGGACTGCATACCCAAGGGCTCAGATATGGACATTTTGGTGAAAATCATTTAGCAGGGTTCCCACATACTCAATTTATAAAGAAGTGCACAGATGAGCCCTAGTTGAAGTTTTAGGAAGCTGAATAAATTGTAGAGAGGTAAAGAATCTTTGTCACCAAGGACTACCTCGATACAAGGCTGCGGTATGGTAAGGAGAAGCATCCCTACAGAACTACACAACCGAGGTGTGGTGCAGAGTAGGGGACAGTAGGGGACAGTGCAGAGCTGAGGGATGGAGCCAGGTAAGGCACCCAGGTACTGCGAGATCAGGAGCCCCAGTTCAGGGCTGCAGTGGGATACAGGGTATAGTATCAGGCACAGACCACTGTAAAAAAAATGTAATGACACTTGTTAAGACCATAAGAAGATGTTATTCAGGACCTCTGCCACTGGGATTTGTGACTGGAGGAGAGACTGGGCTCAGCTCAAAATCGAATCTCAGCAATTGTGACTACAGAATTGGAACTAGTAAATTAGTTTCCTTTAGCAGCTGAGATTGTGGCAATTTGTTACACACACAGCAATGAAAACTAATACAGTAATCAATGTGAAATCAATTATTATATTTATTGCATAAAATACAGAAATATATGGTCATTATAAATATTTGAAAAAGTGATCTATGGGACTACATCAAACTTTAAAACTTCTATAACTCAATACAGAAATCCACAGAGTAAAAGGCAACTTATAGAAAGAGACAAAATTGCAAATCATACACTGATTAGGGAGTTTCTATCCAGCATATTTCAGGAAATTCTACAACTCAACAAGAGAAAAACAAATAACCCAATTAAATAAGGGCACAGAATTCAACACACAGTTCTCCAAAAAGGGAATAAATATGATTAACAAGTATATGAAAAATGTTCCACATCACTAATCATCAGGGAAATGTATATCACCACCACGATGATATAATGCCTCACACATATCTAATGGCCCTCAGCAAAGGAACAGAAAATGACAATTCATTGCAGGGCAGGAGTGGGGGGAGATCAAGCAGTTGGAACACGAGAGCTATTGGTGTGAATGTAAATAGTGCACCCAAATACTTTACCCATGCAAATAGAAAACAGTAAGGAATTACTCAAAAATATAAAAAGAGAGGATACCATATGATCCAGTAATCCCACTTGTGATATTCATCCAAAATTACTCAGAGGAGAATCTTAAAGAGATAGTTGGACCCCCACTTTCATCACAACATTATTCACTGTTGCCCTGTGGTAGAACTAATCCACATGTTCATTACTAGATGAATGGATGGAGAAAATAGGGTATATACATACTATGGAATACTCCACAGCCTTAAGAAAAAAAAATCCTTTCACATGTGACTGCATGAATGGACCTCAAGAATATTGTACTAAGAGAAATAGGCCAATCTCAAAAATGACAAATACTATATGATCCCGCTTGTTTGAACTATCTAAATTACTCAAAAGTCATAGAAACAAAAGTAGAATCACAGTTCCCAAAGGCTAGGGGAAAGAGAAAGGAGACATTAGTGTATTGGTTATACAATTTCAAAACTGTAAGATAAAAAAGACTTAAGGAAATGTTCAACACAAAGTGAACACACTGAACACTAATTATACACTCAAAAACGGCTAAGATAATCGTTAGGAAAATATTTTTTACACCCTTAATGGCATAAATGATACAGGTCAGAGGGAAAAGTAACTTGAAGGGTCTGTATGTTGAGCTCTGAGCCTCTTGGTTCATCGTCTGGGAGAAGCAACAATTAAGCAAATAGCTCGCTGTCCTAAGATTCAGAACTGACTAAAAGATCCTTACACTCTTGGAGACCATGGCTGGGAACCATTGCTCTACCCTGCTGAGTGTCCACACTGTTCAAACTCACCATAGTTTGTACCCCCTTGGTTACCTTGCTTAGCCCACTTTTTTTTTTTTTGGTCTTTTAGGTAAGCTCTACACCAACGTGAGGCTTGAACTCA
Source organism: Callorhinus ursinus (assembly GCF_003265705.2). Lineage (NCBI taxonomy): Eukaryota > Metazoa > Chordata > Mammalia > Carnivora > Otariidae > Callorhinus > Callorhinus ursinus. The sequence continues at coordinate 2,521 of NW_027399258.1, read as the reverse complement.
GTACCCCGAAATCAAGAGTCGCATGCTCTACCAATGGAGCCAGCCAGGCACCCCCTTGTTTAACCCATTCTGCCTGAGGAAACATCCAATTATACTCTCGCCCACACTTTCTGCCCACCTTCACTCCCCTGACCCAGAGCACCTGTGGATCATACACACTGTTACCACAGGGGCCCTTCTGGTTACCTGTGTCAAATGATTCTAGGACACCTTGAATATGAAAAAGTATTTTTCTTTATAACAATCATTTTTGTGTCTGTGCGTGTAAGTATCTGCAAAACTAAGTCCAGGGTATCTTATTAGAACAATTGGTGCAGACAGCAGGGATGATTCCCAAGAAGAAGCTGATACATCCTCGGACTGCTTGCGCTCATCAACCAGACCCAGCAAACATGGCAACCACCTAAGGGACACCGCTGCGTGTTGGCATGCTTGCTGCTTGACTGCTACTTCATTCTGTTGTTTTTGTACAATACGGCCAAGATTTCTCAGCCTAAAATCTGTGCTCCCTGCAAGAGGAGTCATACACAGGGCAGCCTTCAGAGCCAAGCCCCACGCCTCTGTAAGAGCTTTTATCGGACTACCCCACACAGAGTGCCCCAAGGGTGCCTGGCATGTTAGACTGTCAAGGCTGGAATCTGATCAAGTTCTTTTCGGCCCACGCTAGGGTAAACAGGGAAATGGATAGCAAGAGAAATAGAGAAAAATTCACAAACCTGTGGAAATTGAAACACAACACAAGAACAATCAATGTGTCAACCAAGGAAATCGAAGGGAACTAAAAAATAATCTTGAACAGAAAAAAGTGAAAACAATATATAAGAAAGTTTGAGATGCAGCAAAGTCAGTTATCAGAGGACATTTATACTAAGCACATTACATGAAGTATAGAGAAAGATCTCAAATAACAACCTAATTTTAACCTCAGGGAAGAAGAGTGAAAACAAGCTACTAAATCAAAAATTAGCTGTAGGAGGAAGTAATATGGATGGAGCAGAAATGAACAATAGATAGAAGGACAATAGAAAGATTAACGAAAGGAGCGCCTGGGTGGCTCAGTTGTTAAGCATCTGCCTTCAGCTCCGGTCATGATCCCAGGGTCCTGGGATCGAGCCCCGCATTGGGCTCCCCGCCCAGCGGGAAGCCTGCTTCTCCCTCTCCCACTCCCCCTGCTTGTGTTCCCTCTCTCGCTGTGTCTCTGTCAAATCAATAAATAAAATCTTAAAAAAAAAAGAAAGATCAATGAAATAAGAGATCCGTTTTATTTCTTTATTTTCTTAAGATTTATTTATTTTACAGAGAGAGCCCGAGCAAGGGAAGGGACAGACCCAGAGGGGAAAGAGTCCTAAGGAAACCTCGCGAGGAGTGCAGAGACAGATCTCACCACCATCTCATGAGATGCTGAAAAACCAAGAGGAGATCGCTTACTGTACTATGCCACGAAGGCACCACAAAATAAGACTTCCCTTTTTTAAAGACAAACAAAATTGACATGTTTTGTTTAGACTAAACACACAGAAAGAGGGAGGAATCCAATTAACAAGATCAGAAACAAAAGAAGAGACATTACAACTCTGACCATACAAATATCCCGCTGGCCCTGCCCCCCCTGCCGACTCTCCTGTTTTAGGGGACCGAGAGCAGAATACGAACCTCTTCCTTCAGGGCAATCGTTTTCCTGCCTGTGTTCCTCTCTTTCTGCCCAAAACAACGGCAGGCCATGTAGGTCAGACAAGGGGCCTGCAGGCACGTGGATCCCCCCACAGAGCCAAGGACACACACCCTGGATGGCTGGGCTCACAGAAGGGACTCAACAGCAGCACATCCCTAGAAAGTGGGGTCCCCCTAAGCTGCCTCAAAGAGTGCGGTGAGGAGCACCAAGCCCCGCAGAGCCCCGCAGGGGACCCAGACGAGCCCCTAACTCGGCTGTGTGCGGTGCCCGAGCCCCGAGGGGACCGCCGAGGAGCGCTGATGGGGTTGAGCACAGCGTCGCGGTGCGCTCAGGTGGCTCTCTGTTGCCAAGACAAACGTCCGCAGGGATAAAGAATATTCCATGACGCCTGTTAGGATGGGAAGGCAGGCTTGACTCTCATCAGAGCAATAGACAGAGGGACCCCTCCTACTGGGATTCACTTCGGGGAGAGAGCGCCCTGCACTCCAACTACAGCACGGGCAAGTGGGAAGAATTTCCAAAGCGGACAGTGGATCAAAAATACTCAGAAGAAACGAATAGGGGTTCTGGTTAAGGCGAGCACACGGGGTTCTTGCTGAGGACAGCTCAGAGGGATCTGGCAGCATCTGGGGAAGGATGGCCATCCTGAGGAGATATCTAGGGTATACCGAGATGGAAAGATGGGGTTCTGGCCACAGCTCACCTAGCAGGGTTCTTCCTAAAGCTCAATTTACAAGGAGGTGCACAGATGACCCTCGGAGAAAGTTCAGGAGCCTGACTGAGGTATAGGAAAGCAAAAACATTGTCACGGAGGAGACCCACGTACGGTGCACAGCACAAAGTTTCAGG
>NW_027399257.1:0-8337 GCF_003265705.2 Callorhinus ursinus | reverse complement strand
CAGCAGGTGCCCTCTATAATACCCATCACCAGGCTAACCCATCCACCTACGCTCCTCCCCTCTAGAACACTCAGCTTGTTTTCAGAGTCCATCATCTCTCATGGTTCGTCTCCCTGTCCAACTTACTCCCCTTCATTGTTCCCCTCCTACTATCTTCTTCTTTTTCTTTTTTCTTAACATATGTTGCATTATTTGTTTCAGGAGTACAGATCTGTGATTCAACAGTCTTGCACAATTCACAGTGCTCACCATAGCACATACCATCCCCAATGTCTATCACCCAGCCACGCCAGCCCTACCAACCCCCACCACTCAAGCAACCCTCAGTTTGTTTCCTGAGATTAAGAATTCCTCATATCAGTGAGATCATATGATACATGTCTTTCTCTGATTGACTTATCTCACTCAGCATAACACCCTCCAGTTCCATCCACGTCATTGCAAATGGCAAGGTCTCATTCCTTTTGATGTCTGCATAATATTCCATTGTGTATATATACCATCTCTTCTTTATCCATTCATCTATCGATGGACATCTTGGCTCTTTCCACAATTTGGCTATTGTGGACATTGCTGCTATAAACATTGGGGTGCACGTACCCCTTCGGATCCCTACATTTGTAACTTTGGGGTAAATACCCAGTAGTGCAATTGCTGGATCATATGGTAGCTCTATTTTCAACTGTTTGAGGAACCTCCATCCTGTTTTCCAGAGGGGTTGCACCAGCTTGCATTCCCACCACCAGGGTAGGAGGGTTCCCCTTTCTCCACATCCCCGCCAACATCTGTCCTTTCCTGGCTTGTTAATTGTAGCCATTCTGAAGGGTGTGCGGTGGTATCTCATTGAGGTTTTGATTTGGATTTCCCTGATGCCGAGCGATGTTGAGCACTTTTTCATGTGTCTGTTGGCCAAGTGGATGTCTTCTTTCAAACAATGTCTGTTCATGTCTTCTGCCCATTTCTTGAATGGATTACTTGTTCTTTGGGTGTTGAGTTTGATAAGTTCTTTATAGATTTTGGATACTAGCCCTTTATCTGTCATTTGCAAATATTTTCTCCCATTCTGTCGGTTGTCTTTTGGTTTTGTGGACTGTTTCTTTTGTCGTGCAAAGCTTTTTATCTTGATGAAATCCCAATAGTTCATTTTTGCTCTGGCTTCCCTTGACTTTGGCGATGTTTCTAGGAAGTAGTTGCTGCGGCTGAGGTCGAAGAGGTTACTACCTGTGTTCTCCTTTAGGATTTTGATGGACTCTTGTCTCACATTTACGTCTTTCAAGCATTTGGAGTCTATTTTTGTGTGTGGTGTAAGGAAATGGTCCAGTTTCATTCTTCTGCATGTGGCTGTCCAATTTTCCCAACACCATTTGTTGAAGAGACTTTTTTCCATTAGACATTCTTTCCTGCTTTGTCAAAGATGAGTTGACCATAGAGTTGAGGGTCCATTTCTGGGCTCTCTATTGTGTTCCATTGATCTATGTGTCTGTTTTTGTGCCAGTACCATACTGTCTTGATGATGACAACTTTGTAATAGAGCTGGAAGTCTGGAAATGTGATACCACCAGCTTTGCTTTTCTTTTTCAATATTCTTCTGGCTATTCGGGATCTCTTCTGGTTCCATACAAATTTTAGGATTATTTGTTCCATTTCTTTGAAAAAAGTGGATGGAATTTTGATGGGGATTGCTTTGAATGTGTGGATTGCTCTAGGTAGTATTGACATCTTCACAATGTTTGTTCTTCCAGTCCATGAGCATGGAACTTTTTTCCATTTATTTGTGTCTTCTTCAATTTGTGTCATGAGTATTTTATAGTTTTCTGAGTACAGATCCTTTGCCACTTTGGTTACATTTATTCTTAGGTATCTTATGGTTTTGGGTGCAATTGTAAATGGGATCGACTCCTTGATTTGTCTCTCTTCTGTCTTGTTGTTGTTGTATAGGAATGCCACTGATTTCTGTGCATTGATTTTATAGCCTGCTACTTTACTGAATTCCTGTATGAGTTCTAGCAGTTTTGGGGTGGAGTCTTTTGGGTTTTCCACATACAGTATCATATCATCTGCAAAGAGTGAGAGTTTGACTTCCTCTTTGCCGATTTGGATGCCTTTGAATACTTTTTGTTGTCTAATTGCTGTGGCTAGGACTTCTAATAATATGTTGAATAGCAGTGGTGATAGTGGACATCCCTGCCGCATTCCTGACCTTAGGGTAAAAGCTCTCAGCTTTTCCCCATTGAGAATGATAATCGCTGTAGGTTTTTCATAGATGTCTTTTATGATATTGAGGTAGGTACCCTCTATCCCTATACTCTGAAGAGTTTTGATCAAGAAAGGATGCTGTACTTTGTCAAATGCTTTTTCTGCATCTATTGAGAGGATCATATGATTCTTGTTCTTTCTTTTGTTAATGTATTGTATCACGTTGATTGATTTGCGGATGTTGAACCAACCTTGCAGCCCAGGGATAAATCCCACTTGGTTATGGTTAAGAATCCTTTTAATGTATGGTTGGACCCTATTGGCTAGTATTTTGGTGAGAATTTTGCATCCATGTTCATCAAGGATATTGGTCTGTAATTCTCCTTTTTGATGGGGTCTTTGTCTGGTTTGGGGATCAAGGTAATGCTGGCCTCATAAAATGAGTTTGGAAGTTTTCCTTCCATTTCTATTTTTTGGAACCGTTTCAGGAGAATAGGTATTAATTCGTCTTTGAATGTCTGATAGAATTCCCCTGGGAAGCCATCTAGCCCTGGGCTTTTGTTTGTTGGGAGATTTTGATGACGGCTTCAATTTCCTTAGTGGTTATAGGTCTATTCAGGTTTTCTATTTCTTCCTGGTTCAATTTTGGTAGTTGATACATGTCTAGGAATGCACCCATTTCTTCCAGGTTATCTAATTTGCTGGCATAGAGTCGCTCATAATATGTTCTTATAATTGTTTGTATTTCTTTGGTGTTGGTTGTGATCTCTCCTCTTTCATTCATGATTTTGTTGATTTTGGGTCATTTCTCTTTTCTTTTTGATCAGTCTGGCCAGGGGTTTATCAATCTTGTTAATTCTTTCAAAGAACCAGCTCCTAGTTTCGTTGATCTGTTCTACTGTTCTTTTGGTTTCTAGTTCATTGATTTCTACTCTGATCTTTATGATTTCTCTTCTCCTGCTGGGTTTAGGCTTTATTTACTCTTCTTTCTCCAGCTCCTTTAGGTGTAGGGATTAGGTGGTGTATTTGAGACCTTTCATGTTTCTTGAGAAACGCTTGTATTGCTATATACTTTCCTCTCTGGACTGCCTTTGCTGTATCCCAAAGATTTTGAACAGTTGTGTTTTGATTTTCATTGGTTTCCATGAATTTTTTTAATTCTTCTTTATTTCCTGGTTGACCCATTCATTCTTTAGAAGGATGCTCTTTAACCTCCATGTATTTGAGTTCTTTCCGACTTTCCTCTTGTGATGGAGTTCTAGTTTCAAAGCATTGTGGTCTGAAAAGATGCAGGGAATGATCCCAATCTTTTGGTACTGGTTGAGACCTGATTTGTGACCTAGAATGTGATCAATTCTGGAGAATGTTCCATGGGCACTAGAGAAGAATGTGTATTCCATTGCTTTGGCATGGAATGTTCTGAATATGTCTGTGAACTCCATTTGGTCCAGTGTGTTATTTAAAGTCTTTATTTCCATGTTGATCTTTTGCTTAGATGATCTGTCCATTTCAGTCAGGAGGGCGTTAAAGCCCCCCATTATTATTGTATTGTTGTCAATGTGTTTTTTTGCTTTTGTTATTAATGGCCTTATATAATTGGCTGCTCCCATTTTAGAGGCATAGATATTTACAATTGTTAGATCTTCTTCTTGGATAGACCCTTTAAGTAGGGTATAGTGTCCTCTTCATCTCTTATTACAATCTTTGGTTTAAAATCTAATTTTTCTGATATAAGGATTGGCACCCCAGCATTCTTTTGGTGTCCATTAGCATGGTAAATTGTTTTCCACCCCCCCACTTTCAATGTGGGTGTGTCTCTGGGTCTAAAATGAGTTCATTGCAGACAGCATATTGATGGGTCTTGTTTTTAATCCTATCTGATAGCCTGTGTCTTTTAATTCGGGCATTGAGCCCATTTACATTCAGGGTAACTGTTGAAAGGTATGAATTTAGTGCCATTGTATTGCCTGTAAGGTGAGTGTTACTGTATATTGTGTGTGTTCCTTTCTGATCTATGCTGCTTTTAGGCTCTCTCTTTGCTTAGAGGACCCCTTTCAATATTTCTTGGAGGGCTGGTTTCGTGTTTGCAAATTCCTTTATTTTTTGTTTGCCCTGGAATCTTTTTATCTCTCCTTCAATTTTCAATGATAACCTAGCTGGATATAGTATTCTTGGCTGCATATTTTTCTCGTTTAGTGCTCTGAAGATATCATGCCAGTCTTTTCTGGCCTAGTAAGTCTCTGTGGATTGGTCTGTTGCCAATTTAATGTTTCTCCCATTCTAGGTTACATATCTCTTCTCCCGAGCTGCTTTCAGGCTTTTCTCTTTGTCTCTGAGACTCGTAAGTTTTACTATTAGATGTTGCGGTGTTGACCTACTTTTATTGATTTTGAGAGGGGTTCTCTGTGCCTCTTGGGTTTTGGTGCCTGTTTCCTTCCTCACATTAGGGAAGTTCTCTGCTATTATTTGCTCCAATATACCTTCTGCCCCTCTCTCTCTTTCTTCCTCTTCTGGGATCCCAATTATTCTAATGTTGTTTCGTTTTATCGTATCGCTTATCTCTTGAATTCTGCCCTCGTGATCCTGTAGTTGTTTCTTTCTCTTTTTCTCAGCCTCTTTATTTTTCATCATTTGGTCTTCTATATCGCTGATTCTCTCTTCTGCCTCATTTATCCTAGCATTTAGTGCCCCCATTTTGGATTGCACCTCATCAATAGCCTTTTTGATTTCGATTTGGTTAGATTTTAGTTCTTTTATTTCTCCAGAAAGGGTTTCTCTAATAACTTCCATGCTTTTTCAAGCCCAGCTAGTATCTTAAAGTCATGTTTCTGAACTCTAGGTCCGACATCGTACTAATGTCCGTATGGAGTAGGTCCCTGGCAGACGGTACTACCTCTTGTTCTTTTTGTTGATGTGATATTTTTCGTCTTGTCAGTTTGTCCAGAGGAGAGCAGATAAATGAGAGAACAAAATGCTAACAGGTTAAGAACGTCCCCAGCAAATATACTCTATACAAGTCAGAAAAGACCTGAAACCAGGGGAAAAGAAAGGGAAAGAAAGAAAAAAGAAAGAGGAAAAAAAAGATAAAAACAAAAACAAAACAACCCATAAGAAAAAACACAGAATATGATCAAATATGATCAGGCTAGTGCATAGATCAGTGCCACACACTAGATTTTGGGCGTATTTTGGTCTGTTAAAAAAAGTGCTTCCTAAAATTTTAAAGGAAGTAAGACTTATATATGTACAAAATAAGGGTTGATGCAATGAAGGGATGGGAGATGACTGTAAAGATGAAAATTATAAAAGATTTTATAAAAGGAATTGATAAGATAAGAAGTTGTTTGAAAAAAGAAAGAAGCTTCCGGTTGGTGAACACGTGGAGATTTGGGGAGAATGGCGGTCTGGAGAGGGCAGGGAAGCTGTGTGCCCTTTCTCCAGACCTCGCCCTACCTCACTCTTCTGCCTGGCTGTTCCTGAGTTACATCCTCTTATAACCAACCACTGATCTGGCTGACATATTCCACAGAGTCCTTAAGGCAGCTGACTTCACAGTTTTCCATCTGGCAGTCTTGGTGAGCTACAGATCTGTTTGGAGACTAAGAAGAAGCAGACATTTCATTATACAACAGGTAGAGCTCTACTGTTTAAAAAATCAGTATTCAGAAACATAACAGCCTGATGACTTTATTCACCTTTTGTTCAACTTTTCCCCCTCTAATTAAACCATTTTCCAAATGATAATCTGCTCTATAGTAACTAATTTGGAAGAAAATCTTTCCTGTGATCTTACTTTGTGCTGTTAATAGTAAGAAGCCACAACCTGTATACAAATATACAGCTTACAAGCAGAAATGTTCAACATAAGCAGTCTAGTGATTTTCATATTTAAATTAATTTAGGACTCATCTTGGCACATTAACTGCTCTGAGGACTATCACCTCCACATTTCTCTGTGTAAGTTGATTGGTCTGATAATAGGCACAACATTATTTGGGAAGAAATTTGGACACATTGACCACAAGTAATAATGGAATCTATGATAAGAAATGCTATGTCTGGGGGGCGGAGCAAGATGGCGGAGGAGTAGGAGACCTAGATTTCATCTGGTCTCAGGAATTCAGCTGAATAGGGATCAAACCATTCTGAACACCTACGAACTCAACAGGAGATCAAACAGGAGAGTAGCAACAACTCTCTGAACAGAGAAGCGACCACTTACTGGAAGGTAGGGCGTGCGGAGAAGTGAATCCGAGGCGATATTCAGGAGGATAGACGACGGGGGAGGGGCCTCCGCCGGCCGCTTCTGGCAAGTGATAGAGCCGCGGAGCACAAAATCGGACCTTTTAGAAGTTGGCTCGGCGGAGGGACGTCGCTGCAGTGGCTAAGCAGGGGGGGGAATCCTCCTGGGACAGTGGGGTCTCAGGACCCTTGGGGTCACGGAGAGACCGGGGGTGCCTGAGTGCGCCAGAGCTCCCAGGTATCAGAGCGGGGAAGCCGGCTGCAGAGACAGAGCAGAATCGCGGGCTCTCAGCTCCGGGTTGCCATAAACTGTGATCTGCGGCCCAGTCGGGGCACGGCCCCCCCAGCAGGGACCCAACAAGCAGCGGATCCGGGGAGACTCCCCTTCCTTCCCGGGGAGGAGCGGTGCGGGAACGCACGGCAGGGATCTGCTGGGTTTGGAGACTCCGTGAAGGGTCGGGTGCCAGAGATAACAACGCTCAATCACAGGCCGGGTGAGCACGGAGTGCGGCCGGAGACCGGGGACATGGGAGTGACTGCTTTTCTCTGGGGACACACTGAGGAGCGGGGCCCCGAGTTCTCAGCTCCTCCGGGTGGAGATTGGGAGGCCACCATTTCTGCCCTGGTCCTCCAAAGCTGTACCGAGAGCTTGCAGGGAACAAAAGCTCCTTAGAACAAACCGGAGCAGCTTCCTTAGCCCGGACCGACAAGGGCGGGGCAATTCCGCCTCCGGCAAAGACATCTGGAAACCACAACAACAGGCCCCTCCCCCAGAAGATCAGCACAAACAGCCAGCAAGCGAAGACCAAGTTGATCGATCAAGGAGAATGGGAGAACTCCAGCGCTAGGGGAATACTGCACATAGATTCATGGCTTTTTTTTTTTTTTTTTTTTTACCATGATCCATTATTTCATCAAAGTTAATTTTTGTTGACTGTTTTTTTTTATTTTTCTTTTTCCCTTTTCAACCAACATCTTATCAATCCCTTTTTAAAAAAAAAAAACAAAATATTTTTTATTTTTCATTTTTAGAGTCATATTTTATCCCTTCATAGTAGTTACCCTTATTTTTGGCATATATATATAAGTTGTTCTCTCTTTAAAATTTTGGGGTACAGTTTCTTCTAACAGATCAAAATATAACCTAAATCACTAGTGTATGGCTTTGTTCTAGTCTCCTACCTGATCACATTCTCTCCCTTTTTCCTTTTTTTTTTTCTTAAATCTTCTTTCTTTTTTCAAACAACTTATCTTACCAAGTCCCTTTATAAAATCTTTTATAATTTTCATCTTTACAGTCATCTTCCATCCCTTCATTGTATCAACCCTTATTTTGTACATATATGTCTTTCTTCCTTCAAAATTTTAGGAGGCACTTTTTTCTAACAGACCAAAATACGCCCAAAATCTAGGGTGTGGCACTGATCTATGCACTAGCCTGATCATATTTGATCACATTCTGCTTTTTTTGTATTGTTCTGTTTTTGTTTTTATCCTTTTTTTTTTCCTTTTTTTTTTCTCTTTCTTTTTTCTTTCTTTCCCTTTCTTTTCCCCTGGTTTCAGGTCTTTTCTGATTTGTATACAGTATATTTGCTGGGGACGTTGTAAACCTGTTAGCATTTTGTTCTCTCATTCATCTATTCTCCTCTGGACAAAATGACAAGACGAAAGAAATCACCTCATCAAAAAGAACAAGAGGTAGTACCGTCAGCCAGGGACCTACTCAATACGGACATTAGTACAATGTCGGACCTAGATTTCAGAATCATGACTTTAAAGATACTAGCTGGGCTTGAAAAAAGCGTGGAAGTTATTAGAGAAACCCTTTCTGGAGAAATAAAAGAACTAAAATCTAACCAAGTCGAAATCAAAAAGGCTATTGATGAGGTGCAATCCAAA
>NW_027399256.1:0-8343 GCF_003265705.2 Callorhinus ursinus | reverse complement strand
GTTTAGTCATGTGCTTTTATACTGCCATTAACTCCAGTCTTGGGTACGTACCCAACAGAAATAATTACACACATTCGCCAAAAGACACGGATAAAATGTTCACAGCGCAACTTATGATCCCCAAGCTGGAGGCTGCCCAAAAGCCTCCGGCCAATGGAATCAATCAATAAGTTGCTGTGTTTTCAGGTGACGGAATGCTAGCTGATGAAAACAAACAAGCTAGAAGTACACACAATAACACGAGTGAACTTGACACAAGTACCGTAGAGGGAAAGGAGCCAGGTGCAAAAACAACATATTCTTCTTTATGAGTCTGTGTTATGAAGTTCAACAAAGCAGGCAAAACCAATCTGTGATGTTTGAAGTCAGGCCAGTGGTGAATTTGGGGTGTGGAGGGGTGCTACTCCTGTTCCAAACCTGCTGCTTGATTGGGGTGCTAGTTACATTCACAGGGGTTGTTTGCCCCGTGAAAATTCACCGCGCTGTGAACTTCCAATGGGTGCACTTCTGTCAGTGTGTCACTCCTCAGTGAAAACGTAGACATCACAAAGCTGGGTAAGGACATGTTCCGTCTGTGGCCTCTTTCAGAAGGAACACAGGATGGCTTCTCAGGTGGAGACGAAGGGGCCCTGGAAATAAGTAGGAGCTGCAGGACATGGAGGGCATGACAGACCCTGAACTCCCTCCTCTACACCTATCACCACACCATCTCGACTGCAAGGTCAGCGGCAGGGCCAACACTGCCTTCCGGCTCCAGGGACATCGGCAGATGCCTGGAGTCACAACTGGGGGTTGCTACTGGCCAGTGGGTAGAGGCCAGGGATGCGGCTCCCCAACACACAAGGAACCATGCTACCCCTGCTCCGCTGACAGAAAACCGACAGGACGCTGGTGCCCAAGGCCCTGTGGCTGATGAGCAGCCAGGTTTCCTGACTTCTGGCCTATTGCTGGGCCCGTAGTCTCAACCCAATTTTCCGAGTCCGGCTGTCTAAATCATGAGCTTTAAGATGCCCCATCCCACCCTTCCCTGGAGATCATCATGTAAACTAAGAAGATTCTGCCCAGTTCAAGAAATCAGACAGTGAGAGCATTTTTAGGAGCAAAGAAATGCCCTGTTTTCCTTGTTACTGCTTTAGTTCTACAGAGAACTTAGGAGGAAAGTATGATCAGCCACAAAACATCACAAGAAGCTTGTGGTGTTAATGCACTGTGTCAGGTTGACTCTGGCTGAATAAAATGCTCAAGAAGTGGAACATTTCGCAGGACGTAGAGACAGGTCATGAGTCATTTTTCTTCATCATCTGGTCATGTTTTCCAGGGGCAGGAAGGGAGAAATACCTTTCTCTCTGAAGCTATTCATCTTCTTTCACCGAGAAGATCACGTTTTGTAGCTGTGAAGCCTACACACACCATTACAAAACTTCAGCAAGGAGCTTTCTGGAAATAGTCATGGTATTGATTAATCTGTACATTCAAAAAGAATGGAGCCTCCAGTATGGAATACTTTTATCCAAACAGTCATTGCAGATGGAGTCATACACCAGCTAGACATGTCTTGGATTATAATGAGGTTCCAACCTGTTGTTTTCCCCAGAACTCTGCCTTCTCAACTCAAAAGGCTGACACAAATGCATGCACAATCCTGTCACTATTAAAATGCACCAAGCCCAAACTATTGGCTGAGCCCCTCATCTCTGCCCAAACTATTGGCTTAGCCCCTCATCTCTGCTAGGCAGTGTGCAAGGCATGGAGGGTCCTCCCCACCATGGGAGACCAAGAAGTGTTAGGTAGGTACCCAGCCTCCCTGCCCTTAGAAGGAAGGAAGACACCACCTCACGGACGGTTACCTAAGAACACAATAAGAAATAGTCACAGGGCAGCCATGTGCAAGCACTTCCCAAAGACCAAGTTCCTCTATCGTCGATCTTTGTCGTTTTACAGACTCTCCGCATCCATCACCTACTGCTCCCTCCTTTATAACAGCAACGTAGCTTCCTCGGGGGACTTGTCTCTCTCCTGATGTGCTCATCTTTGTAAACCACAGTGATGGTTTGCAAACCAAACATGATCCGAATGAGACCAGACAGACTCTCTCCTGGTCGTGGGAAATGGGGCAGTGTAGCTAAAGAGCAGCTAGAACTTAGTTATTTGTTCAACAAATATTCACTGTACTCACTGACACCTGCTCCATGCCAGACCCATTCCAGGGGCTGAGGGTGCACAGGGGGGAAGGGGCCAGGCGGGTGCCCTTGCCACTTCCAAGTGGGTGGCAGGGAACAAACAGAAGGACACACCATGTCTCCTTAGGTAGCAGTCGGCTTATGACTTCAAAGCAGCAGCAGATGTAAGAAGGGGCAGGGACTGAGGGTGCGCCATGCGGGAGCCCCAGGGTGGACCCCCCCAGGCCCCGCATGCAGAGGGGGCACTGGAGTGGGGCCTGATCTTCCTTCCTCCTTTGCATTTCCTGTTGAGACTCCGGGGTGGGTTCAACCCCCTAGGTCAGTGGTAGCAAACCTTTGTCAGTAAAGGGTCAGATGATTAGCTCTTTCCAGCTTCGCAGGGTGTGCCCCTGTCAGAACTCTGCCCTCGTGAAGGCAGCTACTGGCCACACATGGACAAATGGGGGCGGCTCTCTTCCAGTGTATTTAAAACACAGACAGCTGGCCGTCGGTCCTGAACCCCTGCCCTGGACCGTCGCATCTGTGCTGAGTCTGTCCTTCCCCAGGTCAGTCCTCAAACGGTGGCTCGATTAATTCAGTGTAGTCCCGGTATTCTTCAAATAAACTATCTTCCTGCCTAACCTGGCAAAACAGCTTTTTCTTGTTTGCCACCAAGTGAACCTAATGGATCTAGAAGGTGCTTCTCAGATGAAGAAGGGGCAGCATCACCCCTGAGTTATTTTACAAACAGCCTAAGTCATGAAGGATGGGTGGTGTCTTCATGTCCCCACCACCACACTTTAGAGATTGAGAGGAAAAAACCTGCCTGAGGCCACTCAGCAAATCCAAAATAACCGGGGCGAGGACCCAAATTACTGCTTCCGTAATTCAGTGCCCACATCTTAGGCCCCTATCTGCTAGAAATAGCAGAAAACCTACTCAACTTCAGTAAAGGCTAATTTTACCTGCACGACAAGAAGTCTACAAAGGTGACTGCTGACATCATTCCACAGGTCTAAGGATATCAGGGCTGGGGACTCTGCAATTTCCTTTGCCTTCCTTCATGAGTACAAAATGGCTGCCACAACTCCAGCCATCATGTAGATGGTCAAGGCCAGAAAGAAAAGGAAAGGGAAGTATCTAAATAAGTCCTTTCTCTCCCAAAAGCCAAAGTTTTGCAGCAATTGCCCAAAACACTTGTGTTTCTTATATATGGCCACTTCTAAATGCTTAGGATTCTGAGAAAGTGGACATTCACTTTTCAGCCTCTGAGGCAGACAGAGAAGGGAGAAGGGGCTTGGGAATGATGTCAGGTTTGATAAAGCAGCAGCCTCAGTTTCCTTTCTACAAACACAAGACTGCAAACTGCTACCTGCAAGAGCAGCTGCTGATTCCAAACCACTATCCGGCAACCCTTACCCCTAAAGCAGGGGCTCCAGAGGCCAGTGGGTCATACACTCCACTTAGGAAAGGAACTTTGTAAAAAAACACATTCCCAGATTCCACTTGAAAACGATAGGGTCAGAATTCTGGAAACAGGATCCAGGAAACTGTATTTAGATGAGCTCTTCAGTTATAATGTAAAGTCGTTAAATCCGCCCCTCCAACCCAATCCCACTCCCCTATTCCTGTGGGCTCCTTTGTGACAGTTCCATGTGGATCCTTCCGGAAACAGTGTGAACATGTATGAACAAGCATGTACCTGTACCTGTCCACTATTCTGCACAAGTAGAAACCCCTACACACTCAACGGCACTTTGCTTCCTCATCCAGTTACACACTCCAGAAATCGCGCCATGTTAGCATACAGAGATCTACTTCCACCACGGCTGCAGAGTGGACGATCAGTACCTTGTCCAAGTTCCCCAGGTAACTGAGGATCAGCTGGCTGTGGGAATGATGGGCTGCAAGGCACTAGTGACACCATAGCCTATCAGTAAGGACAGCTGTCTGGATACGGGTCAGCCACTGAGCCAGCACCACCCACGGATTCACGCACATGACCATCCTCTTAAGCCCCGAAGGTAGGAGAGTGATCCAATACCATTTTACAGATGAGGATGTTGTGGCACAGAGAGATTAATTCACGTACCCAATGTCGCACAGACAGGCTTCACCTGTGGTCTGGACTCAAAATCACACTTCACTTTGGTCAGCATGGTATGCAGCCCCACCCAGCAGCCCCGCAGCAGGGCAAATTCTCCTGAGCACTTGAAGCAAGATCAGGGTCTGGTCACCCAGGATCCTCCCCACCCATCATAATCTGAGCTTTCCTCCTCTCCCACATCACCTACCCACCCACGGCAACTTCCCCCAGACAGTCTCCCCTTAGCAGCTACAAAATCTACTGACCAGGATCCAGCTATTGGTACTTGGTCTTTACTACGTGAAAAATCGGTAGAAGCTTTTGCCTGGATGCCTGGTATGCATATTCATCCAACACCTCAGAAACAGAGATCCTTCAACACAGACTAGAAAGAAGCACTTGCTTTCCTTTCTAGCTGTGACCTTCTGAGGGGTGGGGATGATGTGATATTCACCTCCTTGTATACCCCAGGGTCCGGCCCACGGCGGGTGCTCAATAAATGTATGTGATACTGATTTACTTCCTGAAGAAGACAGTATTCCCCCAAATGCCCTCAAAATCACACCTGAGTGATAGAGTTAAATTTGTCATCTGATTCTGAAACTACATGTGGTCTATTCTGCATCATGCCAGACACAGATGAAAAGCATATAGGCCTTGTTTTCAAAGAACTTTCTCCCCTATGATGAGGACAGATGTGCACGGCATTAAGTGTGTGTTAAGGCAGAATGGGGAATATCCTGGAGCAAACACATAGAGGGGGTGTGAGGAGGTGTGAGAGCACAGATAGGAGTAACTGCCCAGGGCTGAGGCCACTTCCTGAGCGCCTGTCCCCTTGGACTCTGAGACCTGTGCACCTGACCCCCAAGCAAAGAAAGCTGACTGGTAACGACTTGCCGAATGAATGAATGACAGTGACCTCCACGTGGTTGCCAAAACCATTCTACATGCTGCATTTCAGAAAGAAGACAGAGCAGTTCCATCAACCTGAGGCTCAGCCTGCATCCATAAAATGGGGAGAGTAATAGGCCTCCCTGGTGGAGCCGTCCTGAGGATTAAATGGGCTAATCCATAGAAAGTGTGCGACAAAAGGGGTGAAAACAGGTGAGTGCCCAGTCTGGATTAGCTGTGCCTGCATCGCCTCCTTCACTCTGTGCATGAGCAAGCTCCACCTGTTTAGGGGTGCCTGGTGCTCATGCCCATGTCACCTGGGGTCCAGCCCACTCCCGTTCCCACAGCACCACACCCCCGGAACCCTGAGACCAGGACAAGGCATCAGTGCTCGTCGCCCAAGACACTGTGTCACGGAAGAACAGAAGCCACCATCACAGGGTGGGCACACAGCAGGTGCTTGCTAATCGCAGATGAGCTGAAGCCCAGGGAAGGGCAGAACCTACCTGGAAGTTCACTTCTCCTTAGTCAAATTCCTGCTCTCCTTTTATTTTAATTTCTTTCCCCTTAGTCTTTCCTAAGAGTTGAACCGGGTAAAAGATGCAATTATACAATGAGCTATGAACTCTGTGTAACTGTGCCAAACTGTGCTGATTTTAAAGGAGATATAAATGACATAGATTTCTAAAATTCAACACTCATTTTTGAAAATTATGTGCCAGGTACTGGGGATATGCAATTTCTAAAACCTCCTCTGCTCTCTGAGACTCACAGAAACTACAGGGAGGGGTGGGGGACACTCATAAGACAGGAAGGGAGGGCCAAGAGATAGATATACCAAGGCTTATGGCAGCAACCGGGATAAAACATTTAGTGGGGTCAGTTGAAGTCTCAAAGGAGTGACTTTGCAGAACAGAGTCTTGAAGGGCAAGTAAGAGTTTGCAAGGCGATCCAATAAGGGAAGAGCATCCCACGAAATGAAAGGAACATTTGCAAAACTCACACAACAGCACACAGCACATTCAAGTGACCGCAAGTAGTCTGAGAGAGACAAGGATAGACTGGCCCACCCCCACTCGCCATGTCTGTGTCCCTGGCAGGCATTACCAGTCAACCATGGCCTGGCTCCAGGGAGCTCTGACCCAGCCTGGGATTCCTCCTCTGGGGGCTCCAGCAGCCTCCCCAACAAGAGCCGGAACAAGGACAGGGAGCAAGGCTACATTGGAGAGTTGGGGCAAAGGGGACGTCACTGCTGCTTCTTAGAGGAGCATTTAGCTTGTCAGTGCTTTGGAAAATCTGGCCAATGGAGAGACTGGGTTAGAGCAAGCAGCAGAGGGGAAAGTAGGGCAGAGGAAGGACAGGGAAGGCAGGCAGAGAGCAGCTCCTATGAGCGAGATCGCCCCAGGAGCCGCCAGACACTGCAGGGACGGAGGCTGAGGCCGGGGAACACTTTGGAGGCAGAAGGGGAAGGATCTGGTGTGACTGAAGGTGGAGATTCAGAAGTCGGGAAAGGCCTTACCTGGGACTGGGAACTCGGAGCAGGAGAACACGAGAACCTGCCTGGGTGCCAGGCTTAGGGGCAGAGCAGCACGGCCAAGGCTGGGAGCCTGGGACCCTCGAAGTCTGGCGGCTGGGATGAGAGTCCTCTCCGGAGTCGGGGCACCTGGGTTCCAACTCGGGCCTGGCTGTGAACCCTTGTCAAGCCTGCCTGACTCCTCAGCACTGAGCTCGGACTCCAGCCAATGCTGGAGCAGTAAATAAGGAAACCGTGGGAAGCCGGGAGGGATGCCCCATGCCACATGGCCCAGGAGCAGTGAGGGCTGGTGTGGCATCACCCTACCCTTTCATTCCTCCGGCCTTGTCACCAGGCTGCCTCCAGGATCTTGGTCAGGATCACCTGGCTACAAACCCTTCCTTCCTGCTTTGCTGACCTCCTGCCTCCCAGACCTGGAGTTTGCTGTCCTTGGTCTTGAAATCTACGCTCCTAAAACACTTCTTTACTCCTGACCTCTGGCCAAACTCAGACATGACCTCAAGCTGTCCACTCCCAGACACCAGCCCAGGGTCCTCAGATGGGGCCAACCCTGCCTCCTGCACCTCACATTCTAGGCGATACTCTGAGATCAGTCCACCTTTGCCATCTATGACCTTGGGCTGAAAGGGGGTCTGAAATGAGACACAGTCCCGCCCTGGACACACACACACAGGGCCTGCTCAGCACCTTGCAGCCACTGTCAGTTCTGGGAACACCCACCCTTTAAAATCCCTCTGATTTTCTGACAGGTTTACTATCAAGCAGAAGTATCAAGCATCACGTTTTCGAGGTATTGAGAGTGCTTCCTCTGCTTATGTAAGACTATAGTAACAACCAAGAAGCTCCCTTTCAGTAGAATAAGCATTTACACAAAGAAACAAATTAACTTTTAATAATGCCGACAAAGCAAAGCTCTGGCTGATGTACACTGGACCACCAATCAACCGCACATCT
The DNA here is from genome assembly GCF_003265705.2 of Callorhinus ursinus. Classification (NCBI taxonomy): domain Eukaryota; kingdom Metazoa; phylum Chordata; class Mammalia; order Carnivora; family Otariidae; genus Callorhinus; species Callorhinus ursinus. Next base: position 719 of record NW_027399256.1, on the reverse strand, counting down.
GTACTTGTAGACCAGGGGAGCCTCAGTAGGAAGAAGTTGAGACAGCCCACATAGAGACCCCCAAAGGATGGCAAGCAGACAGCGGCTTGCTCTCCGTCTGGGTTTCATTACCCCTGAGTGACCATTAAGGTTGCTGCATCCCCGAACCCTCTGTGCTGAGAGGAACGTGTGAGTGCACTTCACCTCTAAAAGGATGCATGAAATAAAAATCTCTGAAGGCAGAGCGTCATCTGCTGATCCCTCCCTGCCGGTGCTCGCTCCCCTTCCAGAGCAAGTCCCAGCTTACCAGTGCTCTGAAGACGGAACCTGCTACAGGGCCTAGTGCTTTGCTTTGAGCTGAAAGGGAGGGCAATCTGGGACATAGCGGGTCTGCTGTGCCTTGTCTGTGCCTTGTGCTGATCGCCTTTGCTCTGGGTTGGCCACTCCCACCAAGCATGTTGGAGCCGTCCCCAGCTCAGGAGCCTGACTGTGCAAAACTACCCACTTTACTCCCCAACGCCACCCCAGTTTCTGCCTGGGGAGAGAGGCACTCTGATTCACTACCAACCGGGATCTGTCACCCCGCACACTGGAGGAGACACAGCCAAAAGCCCAGGAGTGACCCTCCCTCCCTTGCCCAACAGACTGAATACCCCTCACTCCCATCATCACTGGGCTTTAGCCCTGGAGATTAAGCACCAGTGTGCACAGGACCATACGGGCCAATGCCATCTGAAATG
>NW_027399255.1:7101-8324 GCF_003265705.2 Callorhinus ursinus | reverse complement strand
ATGAGGGTTTATGCATGCATGGGCATGTGTGTACAAGTGGATTTGAAGGTTTTGTATTCTGGTGAGGAGAGGTAAGCATTCTCTTCCAGGGTGGTGTTCGGGTGCTATGATCTCTGTGTCACGGTGGGATAAAGCTCTCTGTGTGGTGACTGGTTCTTTGTATGGGCCCCAGGTATCACCTCCCATCCTCAGTGCTACAAGATGGGACCAGAGAAAGGGTCACTGAAGCAGAGCTCTGGAGGGAGTGGAGTTCAGGGATTCACAAAAGATGTGTTGACAGGGAAAGGGGCGCCGGAAGGGGAGTTAACCTGGCAGGTGTCGATCTTGCCTTCAGGGTACCCTGCACACACATTGGTTGAACAAATGCGCCCATTGTAACACTGGGTGGAGTTACAAAGTCGAGGTCGATGAGGTTCACATGAGCCTCTTGCAGTGTAGGTGCGATCCTGTAGGCTACATCCAGGCGGCTCCGTGGTCAGCGATCACAGAAAACATGTTTTGGGAAAGCCCTGCCTCCTCCCTCCACGGAATCCCCATCATCCTGAAATGCTCTACTGCAACCTAAAATCCATGAAAATCAATGCCCCTGGCCTCTCCTCAGACACTTGTGAAGGATGTCGGGTGTTGGATGCATATGCAGGTGAAGAGGAGGGGCAGTGCATGGAGGATGAGCAGATGTGAATGTAGGAATGGGTGTTGATGCCAGATGATTATTCACAGCTACAGCCAGGATGTGTCACTTCATTTACACCCCACAGTGACCCCCTGTGTTAAGAGCTGTGAATCACCTTGCCTCCAACCAAGAGCTTGGAGTAGCAGTTGCCCAAACATGCTGGTAGGAATGTCGTGTGGCTTGGATTCCGACCAAGGTTTTCTTCTCTACACTCAAATCTAGGACACACATTTAATTTCCCCTTAGTATTACTTTTTATCCCCAGTTAAACCCCTTAGCTCAGTTCTGGAAAGGGTCTGCTGGAGCTGGGCAGATGAGTCCCTCCCCGCAAGCCTCCGATCCGTTTCGTTTTGAAGATACAGAGAAGGAGGAGCTGCAGGATGGCCTCCACACACACAGATCTGTCAGGGGCATGGGTGGTTGGAATAACCGGAATGCAGGTCAGAACATCCTGTACAGCTCCAGAGGCTCCATCATGACCTTTGGGTTAAGAAAGGCCCAGTCCAGGCTATGATTCCATCAGCCAACCTCACACCTGGCTATAGGGGCA
>NW_027399255.1:0-7001 GCF_003265705.2 Callorhinus ursinus | reverse complement strand
CTATGATTCCATCAGCCAACCTCACACCTGGCTATAGGGGCAGCTATTCCCTCTTCATCAAGTGGCCTCCCCCCACCACAGCCGCACGACAGCCCAGCCACAGCCTGGGGGGTGGGTCTGAAATTGCTTGCATCCAGGTGGAGAGGTGGCAGATTACACTTGGAACATGGCAGTGTAGGCCAAGTGGGAAGCCAGAACCAAGTGGAGCAAAGTGGATGGAGCTAGGCATACAGCATTCAGACTGTGTGTTTCTGTGGCTTGGACTGCATCTCCAGGCCCTTCAGGTCAACTTTGCATACCACCCAAGCAGGGTTAGTTTTTACTTGCACTGTCCCCAAGGCAGGGGTAACATGGAAATGACCACCACAACAAGCCTGGTCGCTTATGGTGACCTTTTAGATCTATGGAAGAGCCAGATGACTTGGAAGAGAACAGGGTTTTCTCAATCCCAACACCTTGGCTTTAAATGCTAAAAAGTCGACAAGAACTTGAAATTCAATAGAAAAGGAGGACTACTCCAGAAGTATATGGGCTCAAGGAGGAGGTAGAAAAAGGAAGGTCTGCAAGAATGTCACAGAATTTGGAGGCTGGGTATTTCTTTAAGACTTGGCCTTACCAGTGGGGGATGGATTCACCAGAAGATGGTAGAAATCCCACTAAGTTGAGGAGGATTCTAGAAAGAAAGAGGCCTTGTGTGATGTCCAGGGTGTAGCTGGGAGCCTATAATTCTTTTGAGAGATAGGACAGCAAAGGTGGTGGCAGGGGTGGGAGTGTAGATGGGAACCCTGAGATCAGCCCCCCTCAGGGACTCCAAGAACCCTGGGACACTGTGCACATGTTTGGGTGGGTGGGCAGAGCAGGGTAGGCTGGGGGTGTAGGACAAGAAGAATGCTCTAGAGGCCTCAGCAGAGCTATGGACATAAATAGACAGACAGAGGTTGATACCCCAGGTCAGGGAGGGAAGGGCCAGCAGAGGGCAGTGAAAACAGGGGTGCCCGGGAGGAGAAGCAACCCAATCCGAGAAGGGGGGCAGCCTTGAGAGAGAGAAGAAGAGTTATAGGAAGCATACTGAAACTACCAGTGTTTTGTCAGCAGAAAATGATGAATTTTGAACCCCAAATGTCAGAAGTACCTTGAATTAGGAGCCCTCAGTTTTCCATTATCAAGGGACAGAAGAGCTTTCAGTCTCTCTTCTCATCCCCAATGTGACTGGGTAAAAAGTCCATGTGGTCACCTGTAGAAAGCTGAAATGCCTAACCTACTCGTCAAACCCTTGCTGCCCACTGCTGGCCTGCCAAGAACCCTGTCCCGTCTCTCCAGAGAAAACGAAGTCACTCGGATGGGGAGGGTGGATTCTCGCATTGTGACCAGCAACGGTGGGGAGAGGGCTCACTGAAGTCCAGTGGGCTGGGTTCTGAGGTCTCAGAGCTCAGAGACCACGTGACATGGCCCTTCCACTTACAGATGGGGAATGGATGTCCAGAGAGGAGAGGAGTTGGCCCGCAAACACAAAATCCCATCTCGAGCTCTTCTCCAAGTGCTGTTTCAGGGGACAATCCCCCTTTTCCAGAAGGTAGCAACTGGAGTTCCAGGCCCCAGATATAGCCACACCCCGTACCCCATTCGAAAAATGCCCAGGTTTCCTGGGGCTGCATGCACCCTTCCACCCTGTGACCACACGAGCCATCAGTGGTGAGGTTGTGGACAGGGAACTCAGCGGCCAGTTTCTCCCGATCTAAAAGGGGACAGTGTCCCGCATTCTGGCGGACATCGCCACTAGGCACCACATATGGCCCCTGCACTTCAGAGACCACTGAGGGAATGACCAGGATTGCCCCTACCCCTGTGAGAGCCCCTCCCATACTCACCTTTCTCTTTCAAGAATCCCCAGCCAGCCACCCAGCAGACCTGGGGAACTCCATGTGGGCCCGCCCTAAATTGGGGCAGGCAGCCCATTCCCATGAATTGCCCAAAGGGAACGGAGAGGTGATCTTCATGAGAGCCATGTCATTGAGCTCTAAACTGGGGATGTATTTCTCATGAATGATGATTTTCTCGACATATCTCTCCTGTTGAGGCGGCTTCGCTGCCTTATCGTTCCCATACGTAATTTCCCTTGCTCCAAAAATCACTCTCCAGTCATTTACTTTTCAGTGGGCACACAGGCAAGCCAGGTCATCCTCAGAAAGGACAGGCTCAACAGAAATCTCTGGTGACCATGATCCTCAGAGCCCTCCCTCAGCAAGGGCCTGGGCCCAGCCTGTCACAGCCTGGTTGCTACAAGGCCCAGAGCCCCGGGGAGACTGCGCACAGAGAGCCCTGGAGAATGTCCCTTTCGGGAAGAGCCTTTCTGAAAACCTCCCTCCACGCACTCCCACACGTACTTTTTGGAGCCGAAGCAGTGGGCAGTAGTAACCAGCCAATGGGTGTTCAGCAAGTTGGTTCCGCATGCATGGTAACTTCGGTTATTTTGGGACATGAATACCTGGAAGCTGACAATCCAGGCCCAGGCCCCGATTGTTGCATCCTGCCCTCCGATGATACGGCCACTTCCCGGTGGGTTCTGCCTGAACCATAACCCACAAGGGGCACCAGGGAGAGAACAGGGGCACAGTTCAAACTAAGAAGAGTTACAGCCTGTCCTCGCACCTGCACGATGGGGGAGACAGGGCTAGGGGGCTGTGCAAAGTGGGGCAACCGGGAGTGTGGAGGGTCCGAGGGGGACCTGCTGAGGAGAGGTGCTGTCAGGGCGGTAGGAAGCGGGAAGCTGCAGGCTTCAGGAACTGGTTTTGAGGAGTATGAGTTCTGGCGTGTTGTGGGGGTAGCCCCAAGGCGAGGACAGAAGGCGCCATAGGAAGCAGGACGGATGATAAGGGCCCTAGAAATATGGGAGATCCCGAGGCAGAGTGGGAGGCTAGAGGAGGAGAGAGAGAGCTGTAATGGCTTGAGGTCTTTAGAGCCAATTCTGGGCGGGAGACTCAGAAAACAGCCACAGGGGTCTTGGGGCTGCAGTATGGGGTGGGATGGTGGGCGGAGGAGGGAGAGTAGCCGAGGCAGGTCCAGTGATCCCAGGTGTGTGGAACAGCGGGGGCCAGGGGTGGAAGTTAGGGGAACTGGGGAGATACCACTAGATTTTGGGGCTACCTTGAGGGCTGTCAGGGTCTAAGGTGGAGGCGGGATCCTAGAAAAATGCCATGACAATACCCTGGGGTCATTGGGGTCAGCCACAGTTGGGGCACCTCAGTATCTGTGGGAAGAAAGTGGTTTCTATAATTTGGGACTTGATGTGCAAGAGGCAGGGGGTCAGTCTCTAGGTGAGGGAAGGACCCCAGCGTCTGTGCTACGGGAGGCATAAGACCCCATGGGTCAGCCCTGGGATCTTTCAGCTGATGAAGCTCGGGGCAAGGTTGGTCTGAGTTGGGGATGTGGGTCACACCCGTGAGACCCCAGGGACTACTAAAGCCCAAGCTTGGCCTCCTTCCTAGCCCTGGACAGGGGAGTCTGGGTGGGCTTACTATTCAGAAGACACTCTTTCCACCCCCCGGAGGTGTCCCTGACACTTATTCACACGTGGCATTATCTTTGGCAACCACAGATACTGCCAAGGCCAGCTGAATGGCAGTTGGCAGCATCTCTATAATACTCCTGCCTCAGCCTGGCCTGGAAGCCCAGTGACCTCACAAAGCTCTGTGGCCTCCTGACCAATCAGCATGGCTACATCCCCCCTCACCCCCACCCCAATAGTCAGGCCAGGCAGTAGTCCTTTCGCTTAACCAGTTCAGGCTGAAACAAGATCCCAGCATTCTTTACATGCTCCTCTGCACCCCTCGGGTGATGGGGCTCATGTGCAGCCACCTCCCTCTGTCCCAAGGCCAGTATCTTCATTCCCAGTTACCCTTCGAAGTTTCCGTATCATCTGAGGATCCAGTTTTGTGCAGTGTCAGGGTCTGCCCCACATGCAAGCTGCAACCACATTTCCTTTTCCAAATCATGGGTTGAGGGGCAGTTCTGTCCCTCTGTGTCAAGATGATGCAGCATGTCAATGGTCACAGGGTTTTGGGCTCAACAGATTAATCGATCCTTAACACTGTGTAGGGCACTTTGTCTTTCCCTCATCCAAGTACATACTATCAGCACACTTTTCAAAGAGCCACTTTGAATTTCTCCAATTTAGGACTACAAAGCCCATCTTTCTATTCACTGCTGAGTATCACAGGGTCTGATGTTTCCTACGTGAGTGTCTCCAGGTCTCCTCTCTGGGACCTACATGCAGGAAGATGTATCTCTTATACCGGAGGGTCAGGAATTCTCACCACAAACACCTGAATATCCTGAGGTTTCATTTTTTCTGATTGTCAGGAGACAGCATCTCATTGACGGGAGGATGACAAAGGCTCACCTCACATACATGCATGTTAAGAAGTTTCACTTTCCTGTAGGAGTGTGAGGAGATCACACCTCCACCTGCATGAAGGGCAGTGTTCCCTCCTCTCTCTGAGTGTAAGTTCTCCACCAGACAATCTGAGCATCAAGAGGTTTTCCCTTGCCTGCCTGCGTGTCAGGACACCTCATCGCTTCTTTCTGATTGTTATGAGTTTTCAGATTGTCAAATGAGCTTTATTCTCCTACTAACTTTCTAACTGAATGTCACGCTTTCTCATCTCACACAACTATCAGGAGTTCACATGCCCTTCAATTGAGTATCCAGTAGGTCTTATATATATTTACTGGAGTATCAGGAGCCATCATCTCCTAACCCTAACATTAACCCCAACCCTAACCCTAACCCTAACCCTAACCCTAACCCTAACCCTAACCCTAAACCATAACACTAAACCCAAACCCAAACCCTAAACCTAAACCTCACCCTCACCCTAACCCTAACCCTCACCCTAACCCTAACCCTCACCCTAACCCTAACCCTCACCCTAACCCTAACCCTCACCCTAACCCAGGGCTGGTCAGCAGAGAATCAGGAAGGCCAAACCTCCAGGGCCCCTGCTAATCCAGCCATAGACTCCCTGAGCCCAGAGCGAGCCCTCCCCTGCCTGCAGAGCCACGCACTTGGCCCTGAGCTTCATGATGGCCTGTTCTTGACCGTGAAGGTGAGCTGGTCGACTAGGCGGGGAGTCCAGCTGGTGAGACAGGCTGTAGATAAAGGACAGAGTGACACCATGTGAGCTAGCAGGAGCCACACTCTAGTCTCCCTCACGGAGCCTGCTCGGGAGCAGGAGTCTGGTGCCCTAGGGGCCAGAACACTGCAGGGTCTGTGCTGACCAGGCAGCCATGGACCCTAGGGAGAGTCCACTCAGCCCTCTCCCCACTCCTGCCTGGACTCACCTCTCCTCACTGTGGGGCTGCAGGACCAGGAACCAGGCCCCATTGGGCTGGCTCAGCTCCAGTTGTAAAGATTTCCCAGCCCCTGCAGTAGCTGGATTTCTTGGGACCAGAGGGAGGACTGGCTGTGGAGAAGGCCTGCGCTGTGGAGGATGCAGGGCCTTGTAGAAGGTGAAGGATGGGACAGGGGCCGAGTCCTGGGGCCACTGCTCATGTCTACCAAGGACTGAAATCCCTGAATGCCCACGGGGTCCCTCATTATAGTAGCGACCCCCTGCACATGAGAATCCTGCAGGTGGGCCCCTCCACCCCAGCCTCCTTCCCGACTCTCTGACTCCAGCCAGGGCTGCAGCCAGGGACAGGCTGGACGTCCGTCCCAGGTCCTGCCAGGAAGACAAGGCAAAAGGAGGAGAGGAGAAGGGGAAGGGGCGGACTGATCTTCTCCCTGTCCTGAGTCGGCCTCCACTGATGCCTCCAGGTCCTCTGGCCCAGCCCAGAACTTAGGTGGACCCTGAGAGGGAGTTTGCATTCCAGCAAACTGGAATACATTCCAGCTGGGTGGGGGATATTAATGACCTGTGTGTCCACAGATATCCTACACACCTGGCCTTGCATGCTAAGGCCTGTCGCACAGGGTGACCGTGGTTGTGGGGCCCAGTGGACTTTGGGGCCACAGAGCAGTTGGCAGTGATAAGGGAATATGGGGGATCCATCAGGTGCCTAGCCATGGGTCTCGTGTACATCCGCTGCAGGGCTGGGTCACTGTACATGTGCTCTGTGCAGGTCACCTTTGCACACCTGGCCATGACACACCGGGCTGGCCCTCTCGGTAGGGAGGCCTGCATGCCTGGTGCACCTGTCCCCCACCTAGCCCTAGAGAAGCAACCACGTTCAAGCATTTCCATGTCCAACCCTCAGGGACAGTTGAGAACCTGGGTCAAGAGAGGCAGGGACTGGCCCAAGACAAATGAGGGGTGCATAGCCCAAGGTGCAGCGCTGTTCTCCAGTCATAGGCAGCCCCAACCCTCCCATGAGGTTTGCTTTGGGGGTGATAGGCCCGCAGATCCTTGGGGATAGCTACCCACCCCGTACCATAGGGGGACATGACCTTGGCATCCCAATTAACATAGAGGCATTTGCACCTGCACACCCGCCCACACACACACACCACTCTGACTGCCAAGCTTGGGGTCAGAAGGGGAGGACATCCAGGGAGCGAGGTGGGTGACAATGGGAAAGAAGAAAGAGGTTGGAGACAGCTGGGCCATGGGGCAGGGCATCAGGACTCCTGGCAAGGACACAGATCCAGATCATGGGGAAGGGAGACAGGCCATGCTGAGAGTCAGGGTTCCCCAAGGGCCCCAGGGGGTTGCCAGGGCACTGGGAAAAGACAGGGTCTGGGGTCTGGTGTCCACCACCACCCTGGGCACGTGGGAGTAGGAAGAGATACCCACCCCCACGTCCAGAGGGCTAAAGCACAAAAGGCCTCAGCTTACTCTTCTGTCACTTGGGCTGCAGAGATGCAGTGTCCCAAGGGTCCCACAGGCTTGTAGAAGAGCCTGTTGGCCTTGGATCTCCATCCCCAACCCCCTGTGATCCCAGTCTTGGGAAAATGTTTTCTAACCCCTAGAGGTCCTCTCAGCAGAGGACAGATTGGGAGCTTG
>NW_027399254.1:0-8346 GCF_003265705.2 Callorhinus ursinus | reverse complement strand
CCTAAATGCCAAAATATTTTATACGTAGACTGCACCATTTTTCACAACAGCCAAAAGGGGGAAGCAACCCAAGTGTCCACTGACAGACGAATGGATAAACAAAACGTGGTGTACACACCACGGAACACGATTCAGCCTTAAAAACGAAGGGGGCTCTGACACAGGCGACAACACGCATGAAGCTGGAAGTCATCACACTGAGTGACATCAGCCAGTCACAGAAGGACAGACGCCCTGTGGTCCCACTTACATGAAGTGTCCTGAGACACACAGTAGAATGTGGCTGCAGGGGCCGAGGGGAAGGGGGACGGGGAGCTGGTGTCTCCCGCATACAGAGTGGCCCTCGGGGAGAAGGAAGAAGTTCTGGAGAATGACGTGCCACCGTGGGAACTCAGCTAAGGCCGAGAACTGTGCACCTGACACGTTTTGAAGGGTCACTGTGACTATGTTTAGTCACAGTGAAAACCGGAATGAGGGACCGATGCAGGTCACGACGTGGACGGACACTGAAAACAGCCCCCATTACAAGCCACGACCGTCCACCCAGACTGGAACCATCGCGCTCTTTACATCCACCAAGGTCACCCAAATAAGGCAGCGTGTCGGGAGCAGTTCCAGAAAGAACTGGATCCGAAAGGAAAGGACGCTTCAGACCGTGGGGCAGGTGGCGGCAGGGGAAGTGGGCCCATGGCCTGGGTTATAACGTGGGCACCGGGATGACGTCCTCACTTAGGGTTCTGTGGTGGTTCCGCGGGACAGTGTCCCCGTCGGGGGTAACACGCCCTGAAGCACCCCGCGTGCGGTGAGGAGACGCCGGCTGGGGTCTGAGTGTGGAGAGGGAGGGTCTGCTCTGCGGTGACGGGTTTCCCGCAGAGTCGGTTCCTCTTCAAACAACCACGTCAGCACGGCCCGGAGAAGTGGAGACGCCAACCTTCGTGACGGAGGCGGAGCCCCACCCCGATCCCGACGGTGCGGCCACGGGGAGGATCCCGCAGGGCCGAGGCCCGGGGAGCGCGAGCGCCGCGGCGGGTGTCAGCTGCCTGACCGCAGCCTGGCTGAGGAGCCCCCGGAACCGAATCCGAGGGGCGCGTGAACACAGATCCCGGGACCACCGAGCGGATCCGAGCCCAGGAAGGGGAGACCGACAGCCCCGCGCACAGGACCGCGCGGGACCCCGAGTCACCGCGCACAAAGCCCCGGCGTCTACACAGCGCGCCCTTCCTCCGCGGGGTCCTGCGAGCTCGCACCCCCTCTGCAGTCCCCGCTCAGGCGGCTTCTCCTCACCTTCTCCTCCCTCGGCGAGTCCTGAGGAGACCCGGAGCCCGTCAGCGTGGACGCGACCCCACGTCCTCCCGAAGTCCCCACAGTGGGTCCTGAAGAGGCTGGCTACCGTCAGTGTGGACACTGCCCCACGTCCTCCCGAAGTCTCCACAGCGGGTCCTGAGGAGGCCGGCTCCCGTCAGTGTGGACGCGGACCCACGTCCTCCCGAAGTCTCCACAGCGGGTCCTGAGGGGGCCGGCTCCCGTCAGTGTGGACGCGGCCCCACGTTCTCCCGAAGTCTCCACAGCGGGTCCTGAGGGGGCCGGCCCCTGACTGTGGCTGAGGCCCCAAGTCCTCCCGAAGCCTGGGCGTCAGCACAGTGGGTCGGTCCTGAGGCCTTGGAACACCTGTCCTCGCCCCGGAGGAGGAGGGCTGAGCGCGCATGCCCCGCACGGGTCGCGGGGCGGGACTCGGGCGCCACCTGCGGGAGGTGGGGGCAGTGCAGGATGCCATGCACTCAGTTCCGTGGAGGCACCTGACCCTTCTGGGGTCCAGCTGAATCCATTACATTTGGGAAATTCGAACTGAAATGGAGTCCAATTATCCCCTGACTTCTCCAGAAATAGAAACTATTAATTACAATTGTTCTCTGTTGATATCACAGTCAACAAAAATCTCAAATTCTGAGTTTCTTCTCTTTGATTTTTGGGACTCAATATGTAACAGGTTTACATGCTTCTCCTGGAAGATTTTCAGTGCTTTTATAAGTCCACCAAATTCATTCTTCAAGGAAAAAAATGAAAGTTGCTCTTCCTCTTTCTCAGGAATGGTCTTTATTTTCCTTATTGTCTTCAATCATGATCAGTTGGTGTAGTTCTCTGTGCAGCTGCGGGCGGTAAGCTGGGACTGGAGAGTGCAACTCTTGATCTTGGGGTTGTGAATTCTGGCCCAATGTTGGGTGTGGAGATTACTTAAAAATAAAATCTTTAAAAAATAAAAACATTTCTACATTCCAAAGAGTAAATAATAATCTACAGAATGTAAGTTCTTTAGGATGTGGGAGTGTCACGGGATGGTGTGCGGGCCAAGGGCAGGCTGCCCCAAATCTGCCACTTTGACATACAGATCATTTTAAATAAAAGTTACTTAAGAGACAGCCTATGCAATGAGGACACTTAGACCCTCCTCTGTCCCCCTGGAAAGAAAATCAATCTCCCACGTGAAGGTGTCCCTGTACCAGGAGGTAAAGAGATTTCAACATCAACAGAGATGGGAGATTTGGAGCCCATAAGGCTGTATAAACAACCTTTGTTACTTTTTACTAATTTATGACCCCAGCCCAAATTTTGTTTAGAATTCCTTACTAATCGAAGCTCCCAAGGTTAAGTTTTCTTTGTCCTGTGATTTCATCACAGGTGCAGTTTCTCTTTGTCCAAAAAGTATAAAACCTGGCTTCCTTGGTCATTTCTTTAGACCTCAGGTTCATTATCGTGTCTCCATGTGCACATCATTGCACTTTAGGTTTTTTTCTCCTATTTATCTGTCTCATGTCAATTTCTTTCTTCATCCCGCGGTAAGAACCTTGGACCAAGGACAATTTCTTCCTCCCCTTCAATGGAATACAGAACGTGACACATAATCTAACTGTATTAGAAACATATGGGGGAAAAAAACCCTCACTGTAGGTTGTATGACAAAAAGTGCTGACCTAACTAATTTTGGAAATGAATGGAATCTGTAGATTAAAGAAAAAATGTACTGTACGTATACAGTGGACTCTATTTGCTAAAGTTCTCTTCCATCAGAGTGGTAGCTAACAGTTCTGAAAACACCACATCTGTAATCTGGAATGGAGCAATGAATTAAATAAAGGGCCGGTGGTGAGAGCCAGGTTTGTCACTGTTAGAGTAGGAAGTTACAGATCAGCAAAGGGAGAAGATCACAATCTCCATGTGGTGGCGGACCAGGTTGGAGACATCAGTATAAACTCGTCCTTAGCTTAATATAGAGAGAGACGGTTACACAGAGAAATCTTTATCATTAGGTGTGTCAACATAGGTGGGAATACAGGCATATATTGCCTTGCATTGTCCGCTGAGCATGGGCATTTAGCTCCCACGTGTAAGACTTTAATACCGTTCTCTACTAACCAGAGCTCCTTAGAGAACTAGCTGACACTAGAACTTGGACAGTAAGTATAGGAGCCAGGATAATGTTGACGTATCAGAAAGTAAGGAAATACCAAGAAAAGAGCCACAGAGATGGAATGATGTCAACGGAAAGCAGGAGCCAATGGAAAGTGCTCTCCATCACCAAAGGAGGAATGAGACACAAACACTGTAGTGCTGGAAAAAAATCTACGCTGGTGTCCGCGCTGGTAAAAATAAATGATTCTTTTAAATATTTTATTTATTTATTTGAGAGGGAGAGAGATTGCAGAAGCAGAAGGGAGAGGCAGAGGGAGAGGGAGAAGCAGACCCCCCACTGAGCAGGGAGCCCGACGTGGGGCTCGATCCCAGGACTCTGAGATCATGACCTGAGCTGAAGGTAGACACTTAACTGACTGAGACACCCAGGTGCCCCCAAATAAACGATTTTTTAAAAAGAAACCACAGGGCCAAAATGGAGTCACTTATGTCGAGACCCAAGCCAACAAACCAAGTCTTACTACCTGAACTAACTGCAGTTCCACACACCCTCAACTCCACGTAAACTTTAACTGGTCAACCTGGAAAATGAACTGAATGGCCCCTTCTGTTCCCCTTAGGAGGGGGACGTTGCCTAAAATAGTGCATCCTTTTCTAGTAATTTCTTTTTTCAATGCCCTCTCTGCCTTTAAAATCCTTCCCCTGCCTGCAGCTCAAAGGAGCCCCTTTCTTTTTGCTAAATGAGATGCTGCCTGTTTCATGAATTGGTCAATGAAACCAATGGGATTGGGATCTTTTAAATTACTTTGTTACCTTTTTATTAACAAATTACATAGCTTTTTATAAGCAGGATTGAATAGACCTCTCCTATAAGAATTCCAAATAATAGATGTAGATACTCAACCATTCATCAAGTAAATGGAGCTAACTCTCCTCTCCTAAAGTGGGGGCTCAGGGCAGTTGTCTTCCTGCACATGGGAAAGAGTAACTTCCTGGTGGGGAAGCCTGACCAATGCTGCCTCAGCCAGGTGACCAGCGTTAACATGGACAGTGACAAGTGTTCCCTTGTTGTAAAGTAACGACAAAGCACTTTACCTCCCTGATCTGCTTCCTCAAAACACATAACCCCAGTCTAATCAGGAGGAAAACAAGTAAATCCCAATGGGGGACTTTCTACAAAATGCCTGACAGGTCCTCCTCAACACTGCCAAGGTCACTGAAACAAAGCAAGTCTGAGAAACTGTCACAGCCAAGGAGAGCCTAAAGACACATGATGAGCACATGTCACGTGGTGCCCTGCATGGGATCCTGGAGCAAGAAAAGGTAGAACAGAGGGAACCTGAATAAAATACGGACTCCTGCTAAAAATAAAATATCAATATTTCTTCACTAATTGTGACAATTTTGTAGAAAACTAGCAAAAGAGGAGAAATCAGGGGCACCTGGGTGGCTCAGGCATTAAGCGTTTACCTTCAGCTCAGGTCATAAACCCGGGTTCCTGGGAACGAGCCCCACGTCAGGCTCCCTGCTCCGCGGGAGCCTGCATTTCGCTCTCTCTGCTGCTCACCCTGCTTGTGCTCTCTCTCTCGCTCCCTCGCTCTGTCAAAGAAATAAATAAGATCTTAAAAAAAACCAAACAGACATTAAAGGTCAAATAAGGGAAACCTATTGCATCGGACTGGAAGCCTAGAGGAAATGGGTGATTTCTTATAAAAATGCACAATAATAAAATGGACGCTAAAATAAGGAAAAAACAGGCAGACCAATTAGCCACCCAGGGCCTCATCTTACTGCTGGTTCTCCTCTCACTGTTCTGGGGTTTTCCTCTCCTAGGACAGAAAAGGAACAGGGACAGAACTGTTCTGGAGCTGCCTTTAGACCCGACCCCACTCACTGTCTTCCTCCCCCCAGCCATACCCTGCTCAGCGAGGACACTGTGCACGGGGAGTCTCAGGGATTGTTGATCCTGATGTGTCACCTAGTTCTTTTTTGGATGGCAAGGGACTGGACACACTTACTAAAGTAAAGAAGTTAATATTTTTTAATGGTATAAATACCTTAATACCTGCAAGAGACAAGAGTGGGTTTGGACCTGGCAGGCCCAAAGGTTCACACTCTCACAGTGTGACCTAGACCCTCTCCAACCTTCCATCCTGCTAAGTGCTCTGGGGCCGCATTAATAGGAACAGTCTCTCTCACTGCATCTGGGGCCTCCCACAACTCCAGGCTGACACCCAATCATCATCCATTCTACTGGGAAGGGTTTCTCTTTCCCTTGGGTTCCATGAATTCATGGCTTTAAGTGTCTTTGGCCCGGGTTGGGTCACACTCTCATCCTTGAAGCCATCAGAGCACCCAGAAATAGAGGAAGGGGTTGGGTAGACTTGGATCATACACCCATCTCTGAAGTGGGTGGAAAGTGGGGTCTGCGCTCTGGAACTGTCTGGATGGTAGGCAGGTGACATGGGGTTCCCAAAGGCAGGCTGAGGTGCTGGACTTGGACGTGAGAAGAGATGCCAGGCTGGGAAAGCAGCAGATTCCGCATCACTGGTGACTGACTGCACGGCTTTGGATCTGAACCCGAAGGAAGGAAGGGGTCACTTAGGGTCATGGGCTGCAGCCGCTTATCCAGTGCTCTTGCTGTTTTCCCATGATGGCAAGGCGCTCTCCCACTTGCTGAAGAAGCAACTTTGCTGTTGGTAGGAAACTCAAGGCTCCTGCCTTGGATATTGGGTCCTCGCATCTCAGAGACCGGAAGGCACACAGACCTCACACTTCTCCCTGGGAGGAAGGAGCCCCGGAGTCACACCTGCCCCCCACATTAATCGCTCCTCCCCAAAGAACAAACTGGCTCATTCTCCAGTCTCTTCTCTCTCCTTTATGAAGAACAGAGAGCAAATGTGAGGATGATAAGGAAAGTATCACTCACTGAAACAGTGGGAGGCTCAAGGATTATTCCACACCACAAATCCACACATGGCAGACTTTCTGGGGGCCACAGTCCCTAAATCATGCATGTGAATCTCTGAAACCACGCAGCCTCACTGAGAAACAGCGTGCTGGGAGGCACAGTTACTCCCATAACCTTAATTCTTAACAAATACGTATGTCAAAGTTTTACATCAAAATTGGGAGGTCAAAGGACTGCAGGGTCAGTCTGCTGTATGGCTGTATGGCTGTTGTGGACAGGGTCACATTCAACATTTGGAGGGTTAAGAGACTGTGAAGGAGGAAGCACTTGTCTCAACCACACAGACGTTGGGAATGGAAACATCCTGCGGGGCTATCTACACTGCCCATGGGCCTGTTACACTGCCAGGAGCACAGTCAGCTCAGTAATGGCTGTGGGGGTTGTCAGGACCCTTTCTGGCCTGAGCTGGAGGGCCACAGATGCCTCCCTGGATGGTCAGAGGCCAAGGGCTGTCCTGTCTACTGCCTGTTTCCTGCCGATGACTCAGATGGGACGAAGGATCTAGCCAGCGCCAGGGGGGGCCCCCAACAGCCCGCAAGAAGGCTGTACATGGGGACGGGCAGGCCACGGCAGTCAGGCCTATATGAATCCATTCGTGTCTACAGAGTGCCCTCGTGGGGTGGGGCCGTGCTGGAACTTGCGGCTGCCCAGGCAGAGTGGGGTCAGCAGCACCCTTCCCAGGTGGGAGGGCGGAAGAACCTTGTATAACCTCTGAGGCCCCCTATAACCCCTGACTGGGGATGAGTTGGATCTCAAACAGTCAGGGATCAGGTGGACATTTCACTTTTCTTCTGTCTGAGCCCAGGAGTGAAGGGCTGAAAACCAAAGCTCCAGCTCACCTCTGACGTGTGTGTGACCCTGGGTGAGTCCTGTCTACCCTGGAGGCCCAGGGAGATGGAGGAGGGGGAAGAAAGCCAATTATGCTTAAACCTAACCCTGATCCAGACCCTGGCCCTGACCCCAACCCATGACCCTCACCCCAACCCCACCCAGATTCTCAGGCTGATCCACACTTGCATCATGAACAGGCCCAAATCAGTTTTACGGGGTTATTTTCTCCAAAGAGCTGCTCAGCTCTGCACTCCTGGCCACACTCCCATGGAGATGGCCCTGCCTCCTGAGGATGCACAGGTTGCTGACTCCCACACCTCTTGCATACATCACCTAGCGGGATGGTGGGTTTTGTTTTGACATTTTGCTAAGTTTTATTTTAATCCAAGGACTTTGATTCATACCAAATGTCAATGTAGAAACAATAGCAGAATCCAAAGTCTGGGTGATCAATATTACTAAGGCAGCAAACTTGTCAATCACAGGATTGTTTTAAAGCAGGTCCTAGTTGTGTTGCATGGTTGGGACTACTTTTTGGGTTTGTTTTTTTTTTTTAACAATGTTCTTAAATATAAAGTTTTGCAACAAAACTTTGATTTATATCAAATATAATTAAAAATTTACAAGTGAGTACATTGTATCAAAAAGTACAAAGATATACATTTCATGCACATACTCGTATATATGTATATATGTATATATTTTACATGCACACATAACTTATTCAAACTACAGCCACTGCTTGACTGATCCAGATGCAGACAACTGGTTAATGCATTTCAAATTTGAACAACTCACTATGAGATCTCAGTGGAAACATATGATAGCTGAGAAGAGACGATACAGAAACAAAACCCAAAGTCAGGAAAACAAGACACAGTATCTCTTCCCCCACTCCCTGTAGTTTTCACCAAGTCCAGTGTCTAGAAGAATCCAGACAAACTGGTGAGGCTGTGTGGGCCTAGAACAGTGATTCTCCACCCAACATGGCCTGGGAAGCAGCTGTGGTTCTGCACAGAATGGATACATTCACAATAACATGGGCCAGAGATGAAACATCTGTATCAAAATACACATCCTTCTGCTTTGCAACAGGAACAGAGCTATCTCATGCAGAGTCTGAGATACCATTCCAG
>NW_027399253.1:0-8348 GCF_003265705.2 Callorhinus ursinus | reverse complement strand
CCCTTTCTCCACATCCCCGCCAACATCTGTCGTTCCCTGACTTGTTAATTTTAGCCATTCTGACGGGTGTGAGGTGTTATCTCATTGAGGTTTTGATTTGGATTTCCCTGATGCCGAGCGATGTGGAGCACTTTTTCATGTGCCTGTTGGCCTTTTGGATGTCTTCTTTGGATAAATGTCTGTTCATGTCTTCTGCCCTTTTCTTGATTGGATTATTTGTTCTTTGGGTGTTGAGTTTGATAAGTTCTTTTTTTTTTAATTTTTTTATTGTTATGTTAATCACCATATATTACATCATTAGTTTTTGATGCAGTGTTCCATGATTTATTGTTTGTTCATAACACCCAGTGCTCCATGCAGAACGTGCCCTCCTCAATACCCATCACCAGGCTAACCCATCCCGCCACCCCCCTACCCTCTAAACCCTCAGTTTGTTTTTCAGAGTCCATCATCTCTCATGGTTCGTCTCCCCCTCTGACATACTCCCCTTTTCTTCCTCTCCTGTTATCTTCTTCTTTTCCTTTTTTCTTAAAATATGTTGCGTTATTTGTTTCAGAAGTACAGATCTGTGATTCAACAGTCTTACACAATTCACAGCGCTCACCAAGCACATACCCTCCCCAATGTCTATCACCCAGCCATCCCATCCCTCCCACCCCCAACCACTCCAGTAACACTCAGTTTGTTTCCTGAGATTAAGAATTCCTCATATCAGTGAGGTCATGTGATACATGTCTTTCTCTGATTGACTTATTTCACTCAGCATAACAACCTCCAGTTCCATCCACGTCGTTGCAAATGGCAAGATCTCATTCCTTTTGATGGCTGCATAATGCTCCATTGTGTATATATACCACGTCTTCTTTATCCATTCATCTGTCGATGGGCATCTTGGCTCTTTCCACAGTTTGGCGATTGTGGACATTGCTGCTATAAACATTGTGGTACCCGTACCCCTTCGGGTCCCTACATTTGTATCTTTGTGGTAAATACCCAGTAGTGCAATTGCTGGATCGAACGGTAGCTCTAATTTCAACTGTTTGAGGAACTTCCATACTGTTTTCCAGAGGGGTTGCACCAGCTTGCATTCCCACCAACAGTGTACGAGGGTTCCCCTTTCTCCACATCCCCGCCAACATCTGTCGTTCCCTGACTTGTTAATTTTAGCCATTCTGACGGGTGTGAGGTGGTATCTCATTGAGGTTTTGATTTGGATTTCCCTGATGCCGAGTGATGTTGAGCACTTTTTCATGTGCCTGTTGGCCATTTGGATGACTTCTTTGGAGAAATGTCTGTTCATGTCTTCTGCCCATTTCTTGATTGGATTATTTGTTCTTTGGGTGTTGAGTTTGATAAGTTCTTTATAGATTTTGGATACTAGCCCTTTATCTGATATGTCGTTTGCAAATATTTTCTCCCATTCTGTCGGTTGTCTTTTGGTTTTGTGGACTGTTTCTTTTGCTGTGCAAAAGCTTTTTATCTTGATGAAATCCCAATAGTTCATTTTTGCCCTGGCTTCCCGTGCCTTTGGCGATGTTTCTAGGAAGAAGTTGCTGCGGCTAAGGTCGAAGAGGTTGCTACCTGTGTTCTCCTTTAGGATTTTGATGGACTCCTGTCTCACGTTTAGGTCTTTCAACCATTTGGAGTCTATTTTTGTGTGTGGTGTAAGGAAATGGTCCAGTTTCATTCTTCTGCGTGTGGCTCTCCAATGTTCCCAACACCCTTTGTTGAGGAGACTGTCCTTTTGCCATTGGACATTCTTTCCTGCTTTGTCAAAGATAAGTTGACCATAGAGTGGAGGGTCCATTTCTGGGCTCTCGATTCTGTTCCATTGATCTATGAGTCTGTTTTTGTGCCAGTACCATACTGTCTTGATGATGACAGCTTTGTAATAGAGCTGGAAGTCCGGAATTGTGATGCCCCCAACTTTGCTTTTCTTTTTAAGTATTCCTCTGGCTATTCGGGGTCTCTTCTGTTTCCATACAAATTTTAGGATTATTTGTTCCATTTCTTTGAAAAAAGTGGATGGTATTTTGATGGGGATTGCATTGAATGTGTAGATTGCTCTAGGTAGCATTGACATCTTCACAATGTTGATTCTCCCAATCCATGAGCATGGAACATTTTTCCATTTCTTTGTGTCTTCTTCAATTTCTTTCCTGAGTCTTTTATAGTTTTCTGAGTACAGATCCTTGGCCTCTTTGGTTAAATTTATTCCTAGGTATCTTATGGTTTTGGGTGCAATTGTAAATGGGATAGACTCCTTGATTTGTCTCTCTTCTGTCTTGTTGTTGGTGTATAGGAATGCCACTGATTTCTGTGCATTGATTTTATATCCTGCTACTTTACTGAATTCCTGTATGAGTTCTAGCAGTTTTGGGGTGGAGTCTTTTGGGTTTTCCACATACAGTATCATATCATCTGCAAAGAGTGAGAGTTTGACTTCCTCTTTGCCGATTTGGATGCCTTTGATTTCTTTTTGTTGTCTGATTGCTGTGGCTAGGACTTCTAATACTATGTTGAATAGCAGTGGTGAGAGTGGACATCCCTGCCGCGTTCCTGACCTTAGGGGAAAGGCTCTCAGCCTTTCCCCATTGAGAAAGATAGTCGCTGTAGGTTTTTCATAGATGGCTTTTATGATATTGAGGTATGTACCCTCTATCTCTATACTCTGAAGAGTTTTGATCAAGGAAGGATGTTGTACTTTGTCAAATGCTTTTTCTGCATCTATTGAGAGGATCATATGATTCTTGTTCTTTCTTTTGTTAATGTATTGTATCACGTTGATTGATTTGCGGATGTTGAACCAGCCTTGCAGCCCAGGAATAAATCCCACTTGGTCATGGTGAATAATCCTTTTAATGTACTGTTGGATCCTATTGGCTAGTATTTTGGTGAGAATTTTTGCATCCATGTTCATCAAGGATATTGGTCTGTAATTCTCTTTTTTGATGGGGTCTTTGTCTGGTTTTGGGATCAAGGTAATGCTGGCCTCATAAAATGAGTTTGGAAGTTTCCCTTCCATTTCTATTTTTTGGAACAGTTTCAGGAATAGGTATTAATTCTTCTTGAAATGTCTGATAGAATTCCCCTGGGAAGCCATCTGGCCCTGGGCTTTTGTTTCTTGGGAGATTTTTGATGACTGTTTTAATTTCCTTAGTGGTTATAGGTCTGTTCAGGGTTCCTATTTCTTCCTGGTTCAATTTTGGTAGTTGATACATCTCTAGGAATGCACCCATTTCTTCCAGGTTATCTAATTTGCTGGCATAGAGTTGCTCATAATATGTTCTTATAATTGTTTGTATTTCTTTGGTGTTGGTTGTGATCTCTCCTCTTTCATTCATGATTTTGTTGATTTGGGTCATTTCTCTTTTCTTTTTGATCAGTCTGGCCAGGGGTTTATCAATCTTGTTAATTCTTTCTAAGATCCAGCTCCTAGTTTCGTTGATCTGTTCTACTGTTCTTTTGGTTTCTAGTTCATTGATTTCTGCTCTGATCTTTATGATTTCTCTTCTCCTGCTGTGTTTAGGCTTTATTTGCTGTTCTTTCTCCAGCTCCTTTAGGTGTAGGGTTAGGTTGTGTATTTGAGACCTTTCTTGTTTCTTGAGAAAGGCTTGTATTGCTATATACCTTCCTCTCAGGACTGCGTTTGGTGTATCCCAAAGATTTTGAACAGTTGTGTTTTCATTTTCATTGGTTTCCAAGAATTTTTTTAATTCTTCTTTAATTTCTTGGTTGACCCATTCATTCTTTAGTAGGATGCTCTTTAGCCTCCATGTATTTGAGTTTCTTCCGACTTTCCTCTTGTGGTTGAGTTCTAGATTCAAAGCATTGTGGTCTGAAAATATGCAGGGTATGATCCCAATCTTTTGGTACCGATTGAGACCTGATTTGTGACCTAGGATGTGATCAATTCTGGAGAATGTTCCATGGGCACTAGAGAAGAATGTGTATTCCGTTGCTTTGGGATGGAATGTTCTGAATATGTCTGTGAAGTCCATTTGGTCCAGTGTGTCATGTAAAGTCTTTATTTCCTTGTTGATCTTTTGCTGAGATGATCTGTCCATTTCAGTCAGGGGGGTGTTAAAGTCCCCCACTATTATTGTATTGTTGTCAATGTGTTTCTTTGCTTTTGTTATTAATTGCCTTATATAATTGGCTGCTCCCATGTTCGAGGCATAGATATTTACAATTGTTAGATCTTCTTGTTGGATAGACCCTTTAAGTAGGATATAGTGTCCTTCCTCATCTCTTATTACAGTCTTTGTTTTAAAATCTAGTTTGTCTGATATAAGGATTGCCACCCCAGCTTTCTTTTGCTGTCCATTAGCATGGTAAATGGTTTTCCACCCCCTCACTTTCAATCTGGGGGTGTCTTTGGGTCTAAAATGAGCCTCTTGCAGACAGCATATTGATGGGTCTTGTTTTTTAATCCAATCTGATAGCCTGTGTCTTTTGATTGGGGCATTGAGCCCAATTACATTCAGGGTAACTAGTGAAAGGTATGAATTTAGTGCCATTGTATTACCTGTAAGGTGACTGTTAACTGTCTGTTGTCTGTGTTCATTTCTGCTCTTTGCTGCTTTTAGGTTCTCTCTTTGCTTAGAGGACCCCTCTCAATATTTCTTGGAGGGCTGGTTTCGTGTTTGCAAATTCCTTTAGTTTTTGTTTGTTCTGGAAGCTTTTTATCTCTCCTTCTATTTTCAGTGATAGCCTAGCTGGATATAGTATTCTTGGCTGCATATTTTTCTCGTTTAGTGCTCTGAAGATATCTTGCCAGTCCTTTCTGGCCTGCCACGTCTCTGTGGATAGGTCTGTTGCCAATCTAATGTTTCTACCATTGTAGGTTACATATCTCTTCTCCCGAGCTGCTTTCAGGATTTTCTCTTTGTCTCTGAGACTCGTAAGTTTTACTATTAGATGTCGGGGTGTTGACCTATTTTTATTGATTTTGAGAGGGGTTCTCTGTGCCTCCTGGATTTTAATGCCTGTTTCCTTCCTCACATTAGGGAAGTTTTCTGCTATAATTTGCTCCAATATACCTTCTGCCCCCCCCTCTCTCTTCTTCTTCTTCTGGGATCCCAATTATTCTAATGTTGTTTCGTCTTATTGTATCACTTATCTCTCGAATTCTGCCCTCGTGATCCTGTAGTTGTTTCTCTCTCTTTTTCTCAGCCTCTTTATTTTCCATCATTTGGTCTTCTATATCGCTGATTCTCTCTTCTGCCTCATTTATCCTAGCAGTTAGTGCCCCCATTTTTGATTGCACCTCATCAATAGCCTTTTTGATTTCGATTTGGTTAGATTTTAGTTCTTTTATTTCTCCAGAAAGGGTTTCTCTAATAACTTCCACGCTTTTTTCAAGCCCAGCTAGTATCTTTAAAGTCATGATTCTGAACTCTAGGTCCGACATCATACTAATGTCTGTATTGAGTAGGTCCCTGGCTGACGGTACTACCTCTTGTTCTTTTTGCTGAGGTGATTTCTTTCGTCTTGTCATTTTGTCCAGAGGAGAATAGATGAATGAGAGAGCAAAATGCTAACAGGTTTACAACGTCCCCAGCAAATTTACTGTATAGAAATCAGAAAAGACCTGAAACCAGGGGAAAAGAAAGGGAAAGAAAGAAAAAAGAAAGAGAAAAAAGAGAAAAAAAGATAAAAACAAAAACAAAAGAATACAAAAAAAGCAGAATATGATCAAATATGATCAGGCTAGTGCATAGAGCAGTGCCACACACTAGATTTTGGGCGTATTTTGGTCTTTTAGAAAAAAGTGCCTCCTAAAATTTTAAAGGAAAAAAGACATATATGTACAAAATAAGGGTTGATACAATGAAGGGATGGAAGATGACTGTAAAGATGAAAATTATAAAAGGTTTTATAAAAGGACTTGGTAAGATAAGTTGTTTGAAAAAAGAAAGAAGATTTAAGAAAAGAAAAAAAAAAGGAAAAAGGGAGAGAATGTGATCAGGCAGGAGACTAGAACAAAGCCATACACTAGTGATTTAGGGTATATTTCGATCTGTTAGAAGAAACTGTACCTCAAAATTTTAAAGAGAGAACAACTTATATATATATGCCAAAAATAAGGGTAACTACTATGAAGGGATAAAATATGACTCTGAAAATGAAAAATGAAAGATGAAAAATGTTTTTTTTTTAAAAAGGGATTGATAAGATGTTGGTTAAAAAAGGGAAAAAGAAAAATAAAAAAAAAAACAGTCAACAAAAATTAACTTTGATGAAATAATGAATCATGGTAAAAAAAAAAAAAAAAAGCCATGAATCTATGTGCAGTATTCCCCTAGCGCTGGAGTTCTCCCGTTCTCCTTGATCGATCAACTTGGTCTTGGCTTGCTGGCTGTTTGTGCTGATCTTCTGGGGGAGGGGCCTGTTGCTGTGGTTTCCAAATGTCTTTGCCGGAGGCGGAATTGCCCCGCCCTTGTGGGTCCGGGCTAAGGAAGCTGCTCCGGTTTGCTCTCAGGAGCTTTTGTTCCCTGCAAGCTCTCCGTACAGCCTTGGAGGACCAGGGCAGAAATGGTGGCCTCCCAATCTCCACCCGGAGGAGCTGAGAACTCGGGGCCCCGCTCCTCACTGTGCCCCCAGAGAAAAGCAGTCACTTCCGTGTCCCCGGTCTCTGGCCGCACTCCGTGCTCACCCGGCCTGTGACCGAGCGTTGCTATCTCTGGCACCCGACCCCGCGCAGTCTCCAAACCCAGCAGATCCCTGCAGTGCGTTCCCGCACCGCTCCTCCCCGGGAAGGAAGGGGAGTCTCCCCGGATCTTCCGCCTGCTGGGTCCCTGCTGGAGGAGCCGTGCTCCGACTGGGCCGCAGATCACAGTTTATGGCAACCCCGAGCTGAGAGCCCGCGACTCTGCTCCGTCTCTGCAGCCGGCTTCCCCGCTCTGATACCTGGGAGCTCTGGCGCACTCAGGCACCCCCGGTCTCTCTGTGACCCCAAGGGTCCTGAGACCACACTGTCCCGGGAGGATTCCACCCCCCGCTTAGCCACTGCAGCGACGTCCCTCCGCTGAGCCAACTTCTAAAAGGTCCGATTTTGGGCTCCGCGGCTCTAGCACTTGCCAGAAGCGGCTGCCGAGGCCCCTCCCCCGCCGTCTATCCTCCCGAATATCGCCACGGATTCACTTCTCCGCACGTCCTACCTTCCAGAAAGTGGTCACTTTTCTGTTCAGAGAGTTGTTGCTACTCTCTTCTTCGGTCTCATGTTGAGTTCGTAGGTGTTCAGAATGGTTTGATCCCTATTCAGCTGAATTCCTGAGACCAGACGAAATCTAGGTCTCCTACTCCTCCGCCATCTTGCTCCGCCCCCCCCGAGATTGATAAGTTCTTTATAGATTTTGGATACTGGCCCTTTATCTGATATGTCATTTGCAAATATTTTCTCCCATTCTGTCGGTTGTCTTTTGGTTTTGTGGAATGTTTCATTTGCTGTGCAAAAGCTTTTTATCTTGATGAAATCCCAATAGTTCATTTTTGCCCTGGATTCCCGTGCCGTTGGCGATTTTTCCAGGAAGAAGTTGCTGCGGCTGAGGTCGAAGAGGTTGCTACCTGTGTTCTCCTTTAGGATTTGGAGGGACTCCTGTCTCACATGGAGGTCTTTCAACCATTTGGAGTCTATTTTTGTCTGTGGTGTAGGGAAATGGTCCAGTTTCATTCTTCTGCGTGTGGCTCTCCAATTTTCCCAACACCATTTGTTGAGGAGACTGTCTTTTTGCCATTGGACATTCTTTCCTGCTTTGTCAAAGATAAGTTGACCATAGAGTTGAGGGTCCATTTCTGGACTCTCGATTCTGTTCCATTGATCTATGTGTCTGTTTTTGTGCCAGGACCATACTTTCTTGATGATGACAGCTTTGTCATAGAGCTGGAAGTCCAGAATGGTGATGCCGCCAGCTTTTCTTTTCTTTTTCAATATTCCTCTGGCTATTCGGGGTCTCTTCTGGTTCCATACCAATTTTAGGATTATTTGATCCATTTCTTTGAAAAAAGTGGTTGGTATTTTGATGGGGATTGCATAGAATGTGTAGATTGCTCTAGGTAGCATTGACATCTTCACAATGTTGGTTCTCCCAATCCATGAGCATGGAACGTTTTTCCATTTCTTTGTGTCTTCTTCAATTTCTTTCCTGAGTCTTTTATAGTTTTCTGAGTACAGATCCTTGGCCTCTTTGGTTAAATTTATTCCTAGGTATCTTATGGTTTTGGGTGCAATTGTGAATGGGATCGACTCCTTGATTTGTCTCTCTTCTGTCTTGTTGTTGGTGTATAGGAATGCCACGATTTCTGTGCATTGATTTTATAGCCTGCTACTTGACTGAATTCCTGTA
>NW_027399252.1:0-8348 GCF_003265705.2 Callorhinus ursinus | reverse complement strand
CCCTTTCTCCACATCCCCGCCAACATCTGTCGTTCCCTGACTTGTTAATTTTAGCCATTCTGACGGGTGTGAGGTGTTATCTCATTGAGGTTTTGATTTGGATTTCCCTGATGCCGAGCGATGTGGAGCACTTTTTCATGTGCCTGTTGGCCTTTTGGATGTCTTCTTTGGATAAATGTCTGTTCATGTCTTCTGCCCTTTTCTTGATTGGATTATTTGTTCTTTGGGTGTTGAGTTTGATAAGTTCTTTTTTTTTTAATTTTTTTATTGTTATGTTAATCACCATATATTACATCATTAGTTTTTGATGCAGTGTTCCATGATTTATTGTTTGTTCATAACACCCAGTGCTCCATGCAGAACGTGCCCTCCTCAATACCCATCACCAGGCTAACCCATCCCGCCACCCCCCTACCCTCTAAACCCTCAGTTTGTTTTTCAGAGTCCATCATCTCTCATGGTTCGTCTCCCCCTCTGACATACTCCCCTTTTCTTCCTCTCCTGTTATCTTCTTCTTTTCCTTTTTTCTTAAAATATGTTGCGTTATTTGTTTCAGAAGTACAGATCTGTGATTCAACAGTCTTACACAATTCACAGCGCTCACCAAGCACATACCCTCCCCAATGTCTATCACCCAGCCATCCCATCCCTCCCACCCCCAACCACTCCAGTAACACTCAGTTTGTTTCCTGAGATTAAGAATTCCTCATATCAGTGAGGTCATGTGATACATGTCTTTCTCTGATTGACTTATTTCACTCAGCATAACAACCTCCAGTTCCATCCACGTCGTTGCAAATGGCAAGATCTCATTCCTTTTGATGGCTGCATAATGCTCCATTGTGTATATATACCACGTCTTCTTTATCCATTCATCTGTCGATGGGCATCTTGGCTCTTTCCACAGTTTGGCGATTGTGGACATTGCTGCTATAAACATTGTGGTACCCGTACCCCTTCGGGTCCCTACATTTGTATCTTTGTGGTAAATACCCAGTAGTGCAATTGCTGGATCGAACGGTAGCTCTAATTTCAACTGTTTGAGGAACTTCCATACTGTTTTCCAGAGGGGTTGCACCAGCTTGCATTCCCACCAACAGTGTACGAGGGTTCCCCTTTCTCCACATCCCCGCCAACATCTGTCGTTCCCTGACTTGTTAATTTTAGCCATTCTGACGGGTGTGAGGTGGTATCTCATTGAGGTTTTGATTTGGATTTCCCTGATGCCGAGTGATGTTGAGCACTTTTTCATGTGCCTGTTGGCCATTTGGATGACTTCTTTGGAGAAATGTCTGTTCATGTCTTCTGCCCATTTCTTGATTGGATTATTTGTTCTTTGGGTGTTGAGTTTGATAAGTTCTTTATAGATTTTGGATACTAGCCCTTTATCTGATATGTCGTTTGCAAATATTTTCTCCCATTCTGTCGGTTGTCTTTTGGTTTTGTGGACTGTTTCTTTTGCTGTGCAAAAGCTTTTTATCTTGATGAAATCCCAATAGTTCATTTTTGCCCTGGCTTCCCGTGCCTTTGGCGATGTTTCTAGGAAGAAGTTGCTGCGGCTAAGGTCGAAGAGGTTGCTACCTGTGTTCTCCTTTAGGATTTTGATGGACTCCTGTCTCACGTTTAGGTCTTTCAACCATTTGGAGTCTATTTTTGTGTGTGGTGTAAGGAAATGGTCCAGTTTCATTCTTCTGCGTGTGGCTCTCCAATGTTCCCAACACCCTTTGTTGAGGAGACTGTCCTTTTGCCATTGGACATTCTTTCCTGCTTTGTCAAAGATAAGTTGACCATAGAGTGGAGGGTCCATTTCTGGGCTCTCGATTCTGTTCCATTGATCTATGAGTCTGTTTTTGTGCCAGTACCATACTGTCTTGATGATGACAGCTTTGTAATAGAGCTGGAAGTCCGGAATTGTGATGCCCCCAACTTTGCTTTTCTTTTTAAGTATTCCTCTGGCTATTCGGGGTCTCTTCTGTTTCCATACAAATTTTAGGATTATTTGTTCCATTTCTTTGAAAAAAGTGGATGGTATTTTGATGGGGATTGCATTGAATGTGTAGATTGCTCTAGGTAGCATTGACATCTTCACAATGTTGATTCTCCCAATCCATGAGCATGGAACATTTTTCCATTTCTTTGTGTCTTCTTCAATTTCTTTCCTGAGTCTTTTATAGTTTTCTGAGTACAGATCCTTGGCCTCTTTGGTTAAATTTATTCCTAGGTATCTTATGGTTTTGGGTGCAATTGTAAATGGGATAGACTCCTTGATTTGTCTCTCTTCTGTCTTGTTGTTGGTGTATAGGAATGCCACTGATTTCTGTGCATTGATTTTATATCCTGCTACTTTACTGAATTCCTGTATGAGTTCTAGCAGTTTTGGGGTGGAGTCTTTTGGGTTTTCCACATACAGTATCATATCATCTGCAAAGAGTGAGAGTTTGACTTCCTCTTTGCCGATTTGGATGCCTTTGATTTCTTTTTGTTGTCTGATTGCTGTGGCTAGGACTTCTAATACTATGTTGAATAGCAGTGGTGAGAGTGGACATCCCTGCCGCGTTCCTGACCTTAGGGGAAAGGCTCTCAGCCTTTCCCCATTGAGAAAGATAGTCGCTGTAGGTTTTTCATAGATGGCTTTTATGATATTGAGGTATGTACCCTCTATCTCTATACTCTGAAGAGTTTTGATCAAGGAAGGATGTTGTACTTTGTCAAATGCTTTTTCTGCATCTATTGAGAGGATCATATGATTCTTGTTCTTTCTTTTGTTAATGTATTGTATCACGTTGATTGATTTGCGGATGTTGAACCAGCCTTGCAGCCCAGGAATAAATCCCACTTGGTCATGGTGAATAATCCTTTTAATGTACTGTTGGATCCTATTGGCTAGTATTTTGGTGAGAATTTTTGCATCCATGTTCATCAAGGATATTGGTCTGTAATTCTCTTTTTTGATGGGGTCTTTGTCTGGTTTTGGGATCAAGGTAATGCTGGCCTCATAAAATGAGTTTGGAAGTTTCCCTTCCATTTCTATTTTTTGGAACAGTTTCAGGAATAGGTATTAATTCTTCTTGAAATGTCTGATAGAATTCCCCTGGGAAGCCATCTGGCCCTGGGCTTTTGTTTCTTGGGAGATTTTTGATGACTGTTTTAATTTCCTTAGTGGTTATAGGTCTGTTCAGGGTTCCTATTTCTTCCTGGTTCAATTTTGGTAGTTGATACATCTCTAGGAATGCACCCATTTCTTCCAGGTTATCTAATTTGCTGGCATAGAGTTGCTCATAATATGTTCTTATAATTGTTTGTATTTCTTTGGTGTTGGTTGTGATCTCTCCTCTTTCATTCATGATTTTGTTGATTTGGGTCATTTCTCTTTTCTTTTTGATCAGTCTGGCCAGGGGTTTATCAATCTTGTTAATTCTTTCTAAGATCCAGCTCCTAGTTTCGTTGATCTGTTCTACTGTTCTTTTGGTTTCTAGTTCATTGATTTCTGCTCTGATCTTTATGATTTCTCTTCTCCTGCTGTGTTTAGGCTTTATTTGCTGTTCTTTCTCCAGCTCCTTTAGGTGTAGGGTTAGGTTGTGTATTTGAGACCTTTCTTGTTTCTTGAGAAAGGCTTGTATTGCTATATACCTTCCTCTCAGGACTGCGTTTGGTGTATCCCAAAGATTTTGAACAGTTGTGTTTTCATTTTCATTGGTTTCCAAGAATTTTTTTAATTCTTCTTTAATTTCTTGGTTGACCCATTCATTCTTTAGTAGGATGCTCTTTAGCCTCCATGTATTTGAGTTTCTTCCGACTTTCCTCTTGTGGTTGAGTTCTAGATTCAAAGCATTGTGGTCTGAAAATATGCAGGGTATGATCCCAATCTTTTGGTACCGATTGAGACCTGATTTGTGACCTAGGATGTGATCAATTCTGGAGAATGTTCCATGGGCACTAGAGAAGAATGTGTATTCCGTTGCTTTGGGATGGAATGTTCTGAATATGTCTGTGAAGTCCATTTGGTCCAGTGTGTCATGTAAAGTCTTTATTTCCTTGTTGATCTTTTGCTGAGATGATCTGTCCATTTCAGTCAGGGGGGTGTTAAAGTCCCCCACTATTATTGTATTGTTGTCAATGTGTTTCTTTGCTTTTGTTATTAATTGCCTTATATAATTGGCTGCTCCCATGTTCGAGGCATAGATATTTACAATTGTTAGATCTTCTTGTTGGATAGACCCTTTAAGTAGGATATAGTGTCCTTCCTCATCTCTTATTACAGTCTTTGTTTTAAAATCTAGTTTGTCTGATATAAGGATTGCCACCCCAGCTTTCTTTTGCTGTCCATTAGCATGGTAAATGGTTTTCCACCCCCTCACTTTCAATCTGGGGGTGTCTTTGGGTCTAAAATGAGCCTCTTGCAGACAGCATATTGATGGGTCTTGTTTTTTAATCCAATCTGATAGCCTGTGTCTTTTGATTGGGGCATTGAGCCCAATTACATTCAGGGTAACTAGTGAAAGGTATGAATTTAGTGCCATTGTATTACCTGTAAGGTGACTGTTAACTGTCTGTTGTCTGTGTTCATTTCTGCTCTTTGCTGCTTTTAGGTTCTCTCTTTGCTTAGAGGACCCCTCTCAATATTTCTTGGAGGGCTGGTTTCGTGTTTGCAAATTCCTTTAGTTTTTGTTTGTTCTGGAAGCTTTTTATCTCTCCTTCTATTTTCAGTGATAGCCTAGCTGGATATAGTATTCTTGGCTGCATATTTTTCTCGTTTAGTGCTCTGAAGATATCTTGCCAGTCCTTTCTGGCCTGCCACGTCTCTGTGGATAGGTCTGTTGCCAATCTAATGTTTCTACCATTGTAGGTTACATATCTCTTCTCCCGAGCTGCTTTCAGGATTTTCTCTTTGTCTCTGAGACTCGTAAGTTTTACTATTAGATGTCGGGGTGTTGACCTATTTTTATTGATTTTGAGAGGGGTTCTCTGTGCCTCCTGGATTTTAATGCCTGTTTCCTTCCTCACATTAGGGAAGTTTTCTGCTATAATTTGCTCCAATATACCTTCTGCCCCCCCCTCTCTCTTCTTCTTCTTCTGGGATCCCAATTATTCTAATGTTGTTTCGTCTTATTGTATCACTTATCTCTCGAATTCTGCCCTCGTGATCCTGTAGTTGTTTCTCTCTCTTTTTCTCAGCCTCTTTATTTTCCATCATTTGGTCTTCTATATCGCTGATTCTCTCTTCTGCCTCATTTATCCTAGCAGTTAGTGCCCCCATTTTTGATTGCACCTCATCAATAGCCTTTTTGATTTCGATTTGGTTAGATTTTAGTTCTTTTATTTCTCCAGAAAGGGTTTCTCTAATAACTTCCACGCTTTTTTCAAGCCCAGCTAGTATCTTTAAAGTCATGATTCTGAACTCTAGGTCCGACATCATACTAATGTCTGTATTGAGTAGGTCCCTGGCTGACGGTACTACCTCTTGTTCTTTTTGCTGAGGTGATTTCTTTCGTCTTGTCATTTTGTCCAGAGGAGAATAGATGAATGAGAGAGCAAAATGCTAACAGGTTTACAACGTCCCCAGCAAATTTACTGTATAGAAATCAGAAAAGACCTGAAACCAGGGGAAAAGAAAGGGAAAGAAAGAAAAAAGAAAGAGAAAAAAGAGAAAAAAAGATAAAAACAAAAACAAAAGAATACAAAAAAAGCAGAATATGATCAAATATGATCAGGCTAGTGCATAGAGCAGTGCCACACACTAGATTTTGGGCGTATTTTGGTCTTTTAGAAAAAAGTGCCTCCTAAAATTTTAAAGGAAAAAAGACATATATGTACAAAATAAGGGTTGATACAATGAAGGGATGGAAGATGACTGTAAAGATGAAAATTATAAAAGGTTTTATAAAAGGACTTGGTAAGATAAGTTGTTTGAAAAAAGAAAGAAGATTTAAGAAAAGAAAAAAAAAAGGAAAAAGGGAGAGAATGTGATCAGGCAGGAGACTAGAACAAAGCCATACACTAGTGATTTAGGGTATATTTCGATCTGTTAGAAGAAACTGTACCTCAAAATTTTAAAGAGAGAACAACTTATATATATATGCCAAAAATAAGGGTAACTACTATGAAGGGATAAAATATGACTCTGAAAATGAAAAATGAAAGATGAAAAATGTTTTTTTTTTAAAAAGGGATTGATAAGATGTTGGTTAAAAAAGGGAAAAAGAAAAATAAAAAAAAAAACAGTCAACAAAAATTAACTTTGATGAAATAATGAATCATGGTAAAAAAAAAAAAAAAAAGCCATGAATCTATGTGCAGTATTCCCCTAGCGCTGGAGTTCTCCCGTTCTCCTTGATCGATCAACTTGGTCTTGGCTTGCTGGCTGTTTGTGCTGATCTTCTGGGGGAGGGGCCTGTTGCTGTGGTTTCCAAATGTCTTTGCCGGAGGCGGAATTGCCCCGCCCTTGTGGGTCCGGGCTAAGGAAGCTGCTCCGGTTTGCTCTCAGGAGCTTTTGTTCCCTGCAAGCTCTCCGTACAGCCTTGGAGGACCAGGGCAGAAATGGTGGCCTCCCAATCTCCACCCGGAGGAGCTGAGAACTCGGGGCCCCGCTCCTCACTGTGCCCCCAGAGAAAAGCAGTCACTTCCGTGTCCCCGGTCTCTGGCCGCACTCCGTGCTCACCCGGCCTGTGACCGAGCGTTGCTATCTCTGGCACCCGACCCCGCGCAGTCTCCAAACCCAGCAGATCCCTGCAGTGCGTTCCCGCACCGCTCCTCCCCGGGAAGGAAGGGGAGTCTCCCCGGATCTTCCGCCTGCTGGGTCCCTGCTGGAGGAGCCGTGCTCCGACTGGGCCGCAGATCACAGTTTATGGCAACCCCGAGCTGAGAGCCCGCGACTCTGCTCCGTCTCTGCAGCCGGCTTCCCCGCTCTGATACCTGGGAGCTCTGGCGCACTCAGGCACCCCCGGTCTCTCTGTGACCCCAAGGGTCCTGAGACCACACTGTCCCGGGAGGATTCCACCCCCCGCTTAGCCACTGCAGCGACGTCCCTCCGCTGAGCCAACTTCTAAAAGGTCCGATTTTGGGCTCCGCGGCTCTAGCACTTGCCAGAAGCGGCTGCCGAGGCCCCTCCCCCGCCGTCTATCCTCCCGAATATCGCCACGGATTCACTTCTCCGCACGTCCTACCTTCCAGAAAGTGGTCACTTTTCTGTTCAGAGAGTTGTTGCTACTCTCTTCTTCGGTCTCATGTTGAGTTCGTAGGTGTTCAGAATGGTTTGATCCCTATTCAGCTGAATTCCTGAGACCAGACGAAATCTAGGTCTCCTACTCCTCCGCCATCTTGCTCCGCCCCCCCCGAGATTGATAAGTTCTTTATAGATTTTGGATACTGGCCCTTTATCTGATATGTCATTTGCAAATATTTTCTCCCATTCTGTCGGTTGTCTTTTGGTTTTGTGGAATGTTTCATTTGCTGTGCAAAAGCTTTTTATCTTGATGAAATCCCAATAGTTCATTTTTGCCCTGGATTCCCGTGCCGTTGGCGATTTTTCCAGGAAGAAGTTGCTGCGGCTGAGGTCGAAGAGGTTGCTACCTGTGTTCTCCTTTAGGATTTGGAGGGACTCCTGTCTCACATGGAGGTCTTTCAACCATTTGGAGTCTATTTTTGTCTGTGGTGTAGGGAAATGGTCCAGTTTCATTCTTCTGCGTGTGGCTCTCCAATTTTCCCAACACCATTTGTTGAGGAGACTGTCTTTTTGCCATTGGACATTCTTTCCTGCTTTGTCAAAGATAAGTTGACCATAGAGTTGAGGGTCCATTTCTGGACTCTCGATTCTGTTCCATTGATCTATGTGTCTGTTTTTGTGCCAGGACCATACTTTCTTGATGATGACAGCTTTGTCATAGAGCTGGAAGTCCAGAATGGTGATGCCGCCAGCTTTTCTTTTCTTTTTCAATATTCCTCTGGCTATTCGGGGTCTCTTCTGGTTCCATACCAATTTTAGGATTATTTGATCCATTTCTTTGAAAAAAGTGGTTGGTATTTTGATGGGGATTGCATAGAATGTGTAGATTGCTCTAGGTAGCATTGACATCTTCACAATGTTGGTTCTCCCAATCCATGAGCATGGAACGTTTTTCCATTTCTTTGTGTCTTCTTCAATTTCTTTCCTGAGTCTTTTATAGTTTTCTGAGTACAGATCCTTGGCCTCTTTGGTTAAATTTATTCCTAGGTATCTTATGGTTTTGGGTGCAATTGTGAATGGGATCGACTCCTTGATTTGTCTCTCTTCTGTCTTGTTGTTGGTGTATAGGAATGCCACGATTTCTGTGCATTGATTTTATAGCCTGCTACTTGACTGAATTCCTGTA
>NW_027399251.1:6613-8352 GCF_003265705.2 Callorhinus ursinus | reverse complement strand
CCCGAGTCCTGATTGGAGCTGCTCAGGGCAAATTATCATTGGCATAGCTCTGTGTTGCTTTTATGGACTTCTCTGTCTCTACAGTGCAGGTGGTCAACAGGCAGAGCCTGAGGTTGACTCTCACCAAGACTCGGAGCAGCCTTCAAGCCCCAAGAGGATGTTTTGCAGACATGTGTGTCCTGTTCTTGATCACTCATTCCCAGGCCAGGGTGAGCCGAGAGCAAGAGGATCACTTTGAGGTATCCCAGGGGAGGCACAGTTGTGGAGGATGTCCTTGCAGATGAGAGCCCCTGGGGCCATGGCCTCCAAGGCCATGAGCAACAGCCTGCTAGCTGGTGGACTCCTGCCAGCTTCCACATGGACACATTCTCTGGCAGGTGATTTCCCAGAGTGGTGGCTCCCTTTTGCACACATACCAAGGCAATGAAAGCTCACCGTTATGAATGGAACAGGACACCTGTTGACAGGACAGGCTCCAGGGCTTAAGTCCAGACTTGAGACTCTTC
Source organism: Callorhinus ursinus (assembly GCF_003265705.2). Classification (NCBI taxonomy): domain Eukaryota; kingdom Metazoa; phylum Chordata; class Mammalia; order Carnivora; family Otariidae; genus Callorhinus; species Callorhinus ursinus. The sequence continues at coordinate 7,846 of NW_027399251.1, read as the reverse complement.
TGGACAGGCTGGCCTTGGACCCCAGTGTGGCTACAGGTCTTTTCTTCCCTCCATGTCCTATGTGCAGCAGTGCCATCCCCCTCCAGAGATCTACCAGACACTCTCAGATCAGACTGCAGTATTCCCACTACTGCAAGTGAGCCATCCTTCCTCGTGTTTTCTCTAGACAGAATGAAAGCCCAGTCTGTCCCAAGGACAGCTTGGCCAAGCACCTTTCAGACATTCTAACCCTCTCTGTTCAGAGATAGAGACAGACACTTCCACTCTCTCTACCGAAGCTACAGGTAGATGTGTCCATAGATCGAACTGGAAGAATGATACACTAAGGCAAGAGAGATGTGGAGGTCCTCTAGCACAACCTATATCTATGGAGAGATAAACATGATCCACCATCGTTCTGGATGCATGGAGACATGGAGATACTGATATATTTGTGCATATGTGAATGTGGATAGAGATAGAGATCTATTTGCATAGAAGCGACCAAGATAGGAATTCTCTGGTTCCTTCCCCCTTGAAATACAGATATGTTGGACATGGGGGGAGTGGGGCCTCAAATGACCAGATTCAAAATCTCTCCTCTCCAAGGGCATGTGGCAAATACGTAGGGGCAGAATAAAACCCCAAGGGAAAAAACGTGCCAATTCCCACCTTATTCTTCCAAAAGTTTTGACCCACGATCATTTCTGAACTTTCAGTGCCCGTACTCTCAGTTGCATAAGCATGATGCTCTGACAGTGTGGACATCTGCGTGTGTCCACTAGTGACAGAAAGTGAGATAAAATGGGAGAGATAGACACAGAGAGACAGAGGTCTGAAGAAATAGAGACAAGGAGAGGTGGTGGAGGCAAAGAGCAGGAAAGGAAGGAAGATTCATTGCCAGCATAGTAGGATGAGCCTTAGGTATGAAGTTGGCCACTGCTGAGAACAGTGGGGACTAATTCAATGTGCCTAAACTCTCTTCCACTTGGGTTCAACTTTCTTCCCTTGGAGGAATGCTTGACCATCAGGCACGGTCAACCAGGCGAAGATTGATGACCGCCAGGTAGTGTTAGTGCTGCCCCATGAGGTTGTCTGTGCCCAAAGCTGTGAACTGGACTTGGGCATACCAATGGCTTCCACAGCCGGTCCCAGGGCCAGGAAGCAACTCACATCTCTGAAGATTGGCAGGCATGAGAGGACAGGAGGGACATGGAACAAATCACAACCAAGAGACCACATTGCAGAGGCAAA
>NW_027399251.1:0-6513 GCF_003265705.2 Callorhinus ursinus | reverse complement strand
TTCTCCGGGGCAAAGATGCCAGGCAAAGTCCCCAGGGCTTTCCAGACTTTGGCTGGGACAGGATCACTCAGAGATGGGAGACTGCAGTCATTTCCTGTTTTGCTGGTTCCCAAGCTATCCCAGCCAGGATGGATTTATGACTGTGGGCTCTCACGGTCAAGATATGTAGCGTCCTGTCTTGGTCTACTCGTTCATCTCCTGGAAATGGGACGATCTGACTGGGCAGGAGGAAAAGGCATGTGGAGGTGTCCTTCTTCAAACTCTCCTTCTTTCTTGGTTTGGCTGCCAGGCCCAGGGTTTCCCAGGCCACAGAGGAAAGCGTGATGGCAGGGAGCAGGTCACCTGTGTGTCCTGACAGTGATTTTGATCAATTAGGTGTCTGGGAGGGTGCCCATTGCCCAGTGCCCACGGTGCATTCAGAGGCTTTGTGGAGCCTGGTGCTCATCGGGAAGGCAATGGAGGCCTGCGCACAGGGCAGAAAGGATATCCTTCTTCTGTCTTTCCAAGCCATGGATGCTGCTTTGGGCATCGGTCTATCTCCAGAACATGCACAATGCTGCCTGTTTCTCCTCCTTGCTGACCCGCTAGTTCTGCATCTCCGGAAAGGTGATCTGAATGAGTGTGGGCTGGGGAGGACGAGGCCTCCTTGTGCCTAGGCCTGAGGCCATGTGGAGTCATGCAGCATAGCCAGTAGTATGTGAATCTCCTCCTCACTGAGGGGTGTTTCCAGGGGACCCAGCGCGTCCTCTTGTGGCAAACACCCACTCAGAAAAGGGTGTGTGTCTTCTTCCATCTCTGTGGCTGTGAAAAGTTCCTCTAAAAAATTTGAGGGTTCTGCAGAGGCTTGATGCTCTGGGTTGAGCGCAGCAGACAGCCCTGCAGTAGGAAGTGCCTGCTGCTGCCAGCCAGACATCTCAGCATGTGCAGGCTGCAGAACTGACCCATCCTGAGCCTGTCCTATGCCGATGACAAGCTGGGACCCCTCGCCCCAGCACTGTGTAGCGCAGTTTCTCCCAGAGTACCCTGCCTCCTTCAACCCTTGGTAAGGATAGTCAGCTGGAGGCTGAGGGTAGTCTTGGAAGGGCAGGGGTGCCATGTCAGCGTACTAATGTTGTTGCCGGTATTCCCCTTGGGACGGGGGGCAAAGAAGACCTTGTCGAATGAAGAGACACCCTCCCAGAGTTGGTCCGGTCAAGGAACAGCTCCTCAGGCCTTTAGCAGCAGGAAAGTTGTCTCCTCCTTGCCCACCTTGGGTGGGCTGGACCATCATGGCCCCCAGGTCCTGGCTCCCAGGGCCCCCAAAGAAAACTGGAGGGGCAAAGCCCATGCAGGGAATGGGAGTTGTCCCTGCAGGAAGGCCCTGCATGCTTCCCAGAGTACTGGACAGAGCCAGTTGAGGAGAGCTTACAGGGACACTGGCCAGGAGGCCTGGTTCCACTGGGACTGTCACATGAGGACTGGGTTTGGGGTGTGCTTCCCTGTCCTTCATGGGGCCACTTCTGCTCTGCCCTGGGTGCCCAGCTCTTCTGTTCCGGAACCAGACCTGGGACAGAGAATACATCTCGTGGACATGTGAAGAAGAGATAAATGTCAGCACTCTTTCCCCTCAATGTCCACGTGGGATCCCTCGTGGAGAAGGCCAGGACTCTTGCTCTGAATCTCAAGGGAGCTCTGTCCATACTTCTCACCTGGCCCTTGGAAACTAGGTGAACACCCAGGGAAACTGTGGACACCTGACCTGGAGTCCATCCCCCCTTGATAGGCTTGAATGGCAGGCGCTCAGCTCTGCTCTGCCTGTTGTTCAGTCCCTACTTGCCTTCTCTTTGATTGCCAATTGGAGCTTTCTAACCAGCCATTTCAGGAGCCCTGGGACAAAGACATAGCCGACCACCTGCCCCTCCTTCCCGAGGCTACTCCAAGTCCTCCGGAATGCCTCAGGACATCTCTTAACACCTTTCCCTGCTCTGGTGTCTGATTGGGTGTAACCCCAATGGCAAACCACCAATTCTGACTTGCAGGCCTTCAACTCATGTCTCCTGGCCTCCCATCCACATGATAGGTAAGTTTACAAGCACATCTCTTATGGGTCTAGAGGAAGGCATGGGTAGCCAGGAATCCACATCAACAACACTCACATTCAGATTTCGCTCTCCCTCTCCTCCATTTGCTACATGGGAAGAAGAGTTTTCAGTATCGAGCATGTTGAGCTTCCCCTGTATCCAGGGACACGACTTCTTAGAGTACGAGCCCATGAAGACCCGCTTGAAGCAGGGTCACAAGGTCTTGTCCCAAAGGAGAGGCTTCCAGAGAGTCAGCCTCCATACACCTTAAGGACATTTCACAACTCCTATACCAAGAACCACTCTCTGCAGAGCTTTCTCAACCAGGGCACACGGGACCTCTCACCCACCTGCCAACAATCTTTGGGACAATTATCCTGGATGAATAGGTTATCCAGAGAATGTGTGGTTTGCGGGTAGAATCCATTCCTGTCCTGGGGTCCTGAGGCCCAGGATCCTGACAAACATGTTGCCACACGCAGGACAGCAACCCCACTCACACTCAGGAAATTCTGAGGGCCGCATGGAGATTCTTACTAGCTGCTCAAGAGCTGACAGTTTGTGTGATCTCTAGATAGGTGTCAATATTTCCGTTTCCCCTCTTTTGTCTGCTCACCATTTCTATATGCATGTACGCTGCCAACTACCTCCCCACCACACACACACCATTTGGTTTGGAAATTCTTCCTTGGGTGGTCTCTCACTCGCAAGTTCAAGACTTTCCCCCCATTGCCTGAGCATTGGATCCTGTGGATAGGTCCAAGGAGCCCACGATTCCCCACTACTATCCCTTCCACGTTGAAAAACTCATGTGCCACACTCTGAAAATATACCTGAATGCGGGATTCCGGAAGACCTGTGAGGCTGGCCAGGTGTTCCCTGGTAGCAATGCTTGGAAAGCGGTTCTTCTCAAAGGATTGAAGGAGGATACTGGTTTGGGATAGAGAAATGGATGTCCGTTTTCTCCTGACATCCTTTGTGAAATATTCTAAAAAGAAAATAGGGTTAGAAAGGTGGGCTGTGATACCACTGGCACATCCAGTTTAGAAAGAGAAATTGGTGTCCTTCTGCATGTATGTGTGTGTGTGTGTGTGTGTGTGTGTGAGTGTGTGTGTGTGTGTGTGTGTTCTCACATGGTTCTCCATTTTCTCAATGGCCTCTACATCCCTGAGTCTACTGAGGTCACCATGGACCCACGCACACAAACCAGTGCTTGGATCTAAAGTCTGAGGTGACCCCAGAAGAGGACTCTGTCCTTCCTACATTTTCAGGACAAGAAGATTCAAAGCCTTTCTTGCCCAGAAACAATGCACCAGCCCAACAGGTGGTGCATGTACAGTGTCCATCTCTGGGAACAGAAAGGCGGCTAGAACCAGTGGTCATGGGTTCCTCTGCTAAGCCTTCTTGGCAAACACATGGAAGCCCATGCATACCCATTCCTGTGTCAAGGAGAAGCTCAAGAAGAGACCCATTTGGTATGATGGGGAGACACCTTGAGTCCAAGAGGGAGGCTGTTCCTGTCCATGTGTTGGCCCTTGCCCTTGGGATTTGGCAGACCCCAATCGGCTCTGCCTTAGCTGTCTCGTGCACTGGATCTGGAACCACACCTAAATTGCAAAAGAAGAACCGATGGTCAGGCAACACTGGTGGACATGCTCTCTCTCTCTATATATATATGCTTTTTTTTTTTCTCTCATACCTAAGATCTCAGACTGTTTTGTGTGGACCATGAGATAACTCAGGAAAAATGATCTCTAGGGAAAGTCAGCGAAGATGTGTTGACCTGTTGGAATGTCCCAGGCCTGGCGCTCCAATAGTACCTGGGTTCCACGAGTGAATGATTTAGAATGACTTCCAAGGGCATGGGCTTAACAGAGATGCACATACAGGAGCCAAAGCTTCTGAGCTTCCCAGCTGAGCATGTAGATTGACATGCAGTGGCTTGGGCCTGATTTTGTCCACGACTTGTCCCCCAGGGAAAATGCAAATGAAGATCAAACCTACCTGGATTCTGGATTCTGGAATGTCTAGGTCTCAGGCCAGTCGTTCTCTGGTGGCGATGCTTGGGTACTGGTTCTGCTGGAACAATGCGTGCAGATCCCCTTGCTGCATCGGCTTCAAATCAAGCCTCCTCCGTCGTGATCCGCATGGGATGGAGCCTGGTGCTCGGAAAATGACAACCATATTAGGAAGGCTTTCATAGGAATGCAAACCGGCGGTTCGGTCTCAGCTCTTCACTTTCTGCCCTGTGTTCACCTTCCAAGATCGGGGCTTCTTGTGCCTTTGCCATTCATGGATCTAACTAAGGGTCTGCTCGATAGGACAGGCAGTCCACCATCTGCCTATGGGAATGATTGATAGGCACGGATCTAGGGAAATACCAACTTCTATCAAAGCATGTGATGGCATGCCAATGAACTGAGCAACCCTGCGGGGGGGATGAAGAGGAGAAAGCACCTTAGGAGAAACAAAGAGGACCCCACTGCTCCTAAAAAAATCAAGGTCAACTCCAGCAAAATATCCTAAGTGATCCTCAGTGAGGTGAAACTTCTCTTTTTGTAAATGACACCTGAAATAGGTGCTGAATATTTTCCTGTTCTCTGCCACCTGAGATATAGCTTCCCTATTTGCAAAAATGGGAGTCTTGTTGGGAATCCCGGCCACCAACTGCAGTTTTCATTCTGACAGCAGCCATATGCAAGCCTCACTCTAATCATTTCCCCCAATCCTCCCTGGATCACAATCCCTCCAGCATGTATGCTGGCAATCGATGTGGTCTCTTTTACTTTCCCGAACCCTGTACAATTATCAGGGCCTTTGGAAAATGCAAGCAGGGAGCAGGAAATTGGATGGAAAATTACTCCTTGATTTCCTGGTCAGAGCCATGCCGATGGAGTCACTTGGGTTCCAGAGCACTGGCAGGCCGACTGGACAGGACCCGGATCATGGGACTTATCAATGCCTGGGATGGCCTACCCCTAGATGTCCCACCCCCAACATTTCGACAGCTTCCTGTGGTAGCCCTGCCTTTAGTGGTTCAGACCTTTGGCGGAAAAGGTCTTCAGGAGGACATCAGGACCACCTTAGCCAAGTACTTGCCCTGGGCAGGTGGACATGACCCCCCCTTCTCTGGATGCAATGTGCCTTTCCCAATCCCACTAGCTTTTCTCCTAGATTACAGCCTTGACATCGAATCGTGGTGTTGAGATTCTGGGACTCTGTGTAGGACCGGACCACATAAAGGCACTTCGATAATCACTTCAGATTCTGGCATGTGTGTGTGAAACTCCAACCACCTTTCACCACCCAAGACAGGCCTCCTAATTAAGTTCCCTTGTCTTGCATTACATTGTTTTCTGTCTTTCTTTTCTTTGTTTACATTTATTTTTTTATGTATTGGAACTTTCATCATTTTTCATTTGAATGTTTTTGTTTTTCCCCTTCATTTTTATATTTATTTTTTGGTATTACATTTTTTTATATTGATTTCGTATGTGCCCTGGTATTTTCAACCTTCGCCCCACCAATCAGGACTGTTTAGCTATATAGTTTTTTGTCTAGATGCCCTCCACATCTGGGGAACCCAATTCTGATGACATCACGGCAGCTCCCAGGCATCTTGTGAAACTGTGGGTGTGGAGCCAGGAGGACACTGAAATCAGTCAGCTTAGATGGACAGCACGTGAGAGGGAAATTGTGGACTTGGCCATCGCCATGTATGTGGGGTGGTACGGTCGACACTATTATTTGCTTGTGGGTTTGCACATGAGTGTGTGTGGCAAACAAGCTCTTCTGACTCAGAGGCTTTGAACTCTTTCCTTCCAGCCTCACATTGGGCTGGTTCCTCTATTGGCACATCTTTTATGGGCCATGGCGACAGCTTTGCATCTAGAAGTTCCTAATCAACAACACGAGCATTTGGATTTGACTCTCTCTCATTTTGTGGCCGGAAGAAATGTTAACTCTCATTGGGAACTTCAATTTCCTCTCTTTCTGTGTGTAAGAGTTTTCAGTGGGCTTGGGGAGGGGGAGAGCAACATGGCAGAGAGTACGAGACCTGGAATTTGTCTGGTCTCAGGAATTCAGCTGGAGAGGGGTCAGACCATTCTGAACATCTCCAAACTCAACAGGAGATCGAATAAAAGAATAGCAACAACTCTTTGATCAGAAAAGCAACCACTTTCTGGAAGGTAGGACATTGTGGAGATTCCACACCGTGTTGGGTGCCAGAGAAAGAAATGCTCGGTCACAGACTGGGTGAGCACGGAGTGCGGCCAGAGACCAGGGAGGTGGGAGTGAATACTGCTTTATCTGGGTGCACACTGAGGAGCGCTGCCCCTGAGTTCTCGGCTCCTCCGGGGCAGAGATTAGGCGGCCACCATTTTCACTCTCATCCTCCAAATCTGTATGGAGAGGCTGCAGGGAACAAAAGCTCCTGAGAGCAAAGTGGAGC
>NW_027399250.1:5409-8357 GCF_003265705.2 Callorhinus ursinus | reverse complement strand
TGGACCATTTCCTTACACCACACACAAAAATAGACTCCAAATGGTTGAAAGACCTAAACGTCAGACAGGAGTCCATCAAAATCCTAAAGGAGAACACAGGTAGCAACCTCTTCGACCTCAGCCGCAGCAACTTCTTCCTAGAAACATCGCCAAAGGCACGGGAAGCCAGGGCAAAAATGAACTATTGGGATTTCCTCAAGATAAAAAGCTTTTGCACAGCAAAAGAAACAGTCCACAAAACCAAAAGACAACCGACAGAATGGGAGAAAATATTTGCAAATGACATATCAGATAAAGGGCTAGTATCCAAAATCTATAAAGAACTTATCAAACTCAACACCCAAAGAACAAATAATCCAATCAAGAAATGGGCAGAAAACATGAACAGACATTTTTCCAAAAAGACATCCAAATGGCCAACAGGCACATGAAAAGGTGCTCAACATCGCTCGGCATCAGGGAAATCCAAATCAAAACCTCCATGAGATACCACCTCACACCCGTCAGAATGGCTAAAATTAACAAGTCAGGAAACGACAGATGTTGGCGGGGATGTGGAGAAAGGGGAACCCTCCTACACTGTTAGTGGGAATGCAAGCTGGTGCAACCACTCTGGAAAACAGTATGGAGGTTCCTCAAACAGTTGAAAACAGAGCTACCATACGATCCAGCAATTGCACTACTGGGTATTTACCCCAAAGATACAAATGTAGGGGTCCGAAGGGGTACGTGGACCCCGATGTTTATAGCAGCAATGTCCACAATAGCCAAACTGTGGAAAGAGCCAAGATGTCCATCGACAGATGAATGGATAAAGAAGATGTGGTATTTATACAGAATGGAATATTATGCAGCCATCAAAAAGAATGAGATCTTGCCATTTGCAACAACGTGGATGGAACTGGAGGGTGTTATGCTGAGTGAAATAAGTCAATCAGAAAGACATGTGTCACATGACCTCACTGATTGAGGAATTCTTAATCTCAGGAAACAAACTGAGGGTTGCTGGAGTGGTGGGGGGTGGGAGGGATGGAGTGCCTGGGTGATAGACATTGGGAAGGGTATGTGCTATGGTGAGCACTGTGAATTGTACAAGATGATGAATCACGGATCTTTACTTCTGAAACAAATAATGCAATATATGTTAAGGAAAAAAAAAGAAGAAGAAGATAGCAGGAGGGGAAGAATGAAGGGGAGTAAGTTGGAGGGGGAGACGAACCATGAGAGACGATGGACTCTGAAAAACAAACTGAGGGTTCTAGAGGGGAGGGGGGTGGGGGGATGGGTTAGCCTGGTGATGGGTATTAAAGAGGGCACATTCTGCGTGGAGCACTGGGTGTTATGCACAAACAATGAATCATGGAACACTACATCAAAAACTAATGATGTAATGTATGGTGATTAACATAACAATAAAAATTATTTTAAAAAAACTAATGATGTAATGTATGGTGATTAACATAAAAATAAAAAATTATTTTAAAAAAACTAATGATGTAATGTATGGTGATTAACATAAAAATAAAAAATTTAAAAAAAACATTTAAAATTCTTTTTGGCCATTTTTAGTTTTCTTATGTTCTTTGCTTAATTTAACCAGCAACTTTTTCATCTCGTTCTGCTCTCCTATTTTATCTTTTGTCTTTTCTTTCATACAGTTTTTCTGGAAGTTTGCTGAAAATACAAATTTAACAGGTATCTAAATTTTACTTTGCTTTCTGTAGTAAAACCTTCCTAAAATTTGGTCATTTCCCTCCCTTCTAAATGCTAGGTCATGCTTTTTTAGATGCAGAATCTTTTCTTTCACTGACCTGTGAGGGTTTTTTTTTTTTTTTCCTACTTCTTCTTTATATCCAGACTTGAAAAAGAAGAAATCTGCTCAGGCTTGTTATTCATGTCCTGTAGTGGATAGACTCCTCTTGGCTACTCTCATAGCATACACAGAGGCTGTCAGAATGCTCTTCTCAGATTTTAAACTGGAGAGCTGTTTATCTTAAGACATCAATTAAATAATCCAGAAGCCTACAGGGAATGAGGAAGATGCTGGGACAAGAGTCGCTGCCAGCAAGGGAGTTTCACCTCTGTATAATTTCTTCTTTGTGTCTGGTAAAGCTTCTAAAGCTGTGGGGCCAATTTTCTCATGTCTGGTTTTCAATTTGGCCTGGCCATCACCCCAAGTACATGATGTGATTGTCCAACTTCCTAGCTGGTGTATGGCTTCTCCCTGCCACCCTACTCACTGGTTTTCTATTTCAGAGAGCCACATTTGAGCTTGCCCTTGGGCTCCCCAGGATTGATTTCAAATGCTGTTGACCCAAAACAACAAAAGTGGTTCTATGTGGAAAGACTCCTGGCTATTCCAGGGCTCACACTCACTTCTAAAGAGTACAAGACTCTCCCAGAATCTCCAATTTCATATATCCCCATGCTACATTGCTGTCTAAGGAAGGTGAGCTGGATTTCAACTCTCAATATCATCTACATTATAGTCCTAACTGCTCCATAAATTATTTCTTAAAATATTCAAAGTGTGTGTTGTGTTCCTGATATCTTTCTCTAGTTTTCAGTTCTGAAGCAGTATTTCAAGATAGCATATAATATTGGAAAAAAGGAGTTAGATCCTTGTGTTCAATTATCATCTTACTCAGAAATCCTACCCATCTAAGTCTGATTTTTACTAAGAAAGGAAATAATTTTCTTTACAGAGATTCACCTAGCTCAAAATCCTATTTGGAGTTGGGGATCCATATATCACTCCCTCAAAAAATTTGCTCTAACAATTTAGTTAACTTCTCCTTGCCTTGCAAATATGATTTCTAGCCAAGTGAACTTCAGTAAAGAAAACTGCTTCCTTTCTTAATAAAAAACCAAGATTGGATGGGTGCTGACAACTTCCTTGTAACACACACACACACACACACACACACACACACACACACACACACACA
>NW_027399250.1:0-5399 GCF_003265705.2 Callorhinus ursinus | reverse complement strand
ACACACACACACACACACACACACACACACACACACACACACACACACCCCTCTCCCACAGCACAGCTATGTGCCCCTGCTCCCTCCCGTACCTATCTCAAAATTTGGGCAGAAAAAAAATGTTACTGCTTTTTTTCCAAATACCATCAAGGACTTCCAGTTAGATTCAACAACTATATACTGAGAGCTTGGCAGGTTCATAGCACTCTGTTAAGCACTAACACTTGGCCTTCCAGGCTTTTCCACCAGCCCACCAGAGATAAATGAGACACAGACTCTCTGCTCCCACAGCGTCCTGTGCATATCACTAAAATAATACCTGTGACACATACTAAAATCCTCTGTTTTTTTCCTCCCACTAGACCAGAAGTCTTTAGAAAACAGACCACCACTCAGTCATCATTGCATCCCCGGCACCTATTACACTTCCTGGTACAAAGGAGGTTTTACAAAACATGTTAGTCGAACAAAACAGAAACCAGTTCTAGCTCCTGCCCTTGAGGAGAGAGAGCTAGCCTGGCTTAACTGTAAATTAGTGCTCCCATCGTGAACACCTTTCCATCTCGGGGAACCCAGCACACACACAGATGCTTTGGGATCTATCTTCCCGATGGGATGCACACCACAGGCAGCGTTCTGGCAAACCCTCTCCCAGGACGATGTGGAGTTGTAGCTCAGCAGAATAAGCCGGCTCCAGTTTTCCTTCCCAACTCCTTCACAGCCATAGTCCCCACCAGACAGAAAGGCAGGTGGGGGTATGGCCTAGGTGACCTTGAGACTAGGATACCACTCTGACTCCCACAATCCCCTGGCTGACATAAACACCTGGTCTCTTGGCCTGGTGACCAGAACACAGCCCCAGGATTCCAGCCGGTCTGTTCCCCCCAGCACATCCAGACCAGACTGGTCAGACTGGATTTCTGGGTCCTTGCCACTAGAGGCGTGGCCTCCAGTGGTGCAGCAGCCCCACCTGAGAATGATCCGAAGGTACTCCATGCCCTCCGCCTCCTCACACTTGACGGACAGGAGCAAGTTCCCCAAACTGCTGCCAGTACAGTAAAAGTTTAGGTGATCCTAGAAACAGAAATCAGGTATTAACAGGGAGGAGGGGACCTTCCAGACATGGCCCCCCAAATCACCTCCTTCACCAGGAGCAAGAAGCCACACAGCAACGAGGAGGAAAGACAAGGATGCTACTGCTGTGGTTGATGCTGCTGAGGAGGAGGGGGGAAGGAGCAAGACCACAGGAATAGATTCCAACGGCCCAGTCGTTGGGACGTGCCAGGCAATGGACTAAGGACTTAACACACATTGACTCCTTTAATCCTGACCACAACTTTATGGGGGAGATGACATCATCATCCCCATTTCACAGATAAGTAAACCAATGTCCAGGGAGATTAAGAAACTGCCCAGAGTCACACAACCAGTAAGTGACAGATCCAGCATTCAAGCCCACCTTGAACGCTGATGCTCAAATTCATCTCCAAGGACCCCACACATCCACTTCCTTGCTCCCAGGGAGCAGCACTGGCTGATTCAGACCATTTGCAGGAATAAAGCTAGGAGGCACCCTGGCTCCTCCACGCATGGGGAGCTAGGAGGTCTTCTGGAGAGTGGGTCTCCCTCAGGCTCAGGGAGCCCACTCCAGACCTGCCATATCAGTGTGGGGCCCTGGAATCTGCATTTAAACAATGCAGCTGAGACTCTGCAAAACTGCCTTAGGCTGGAGACTTCTGGAACCTGCCCTCGGGACTTCCAAACCAGGCAAGTCTGAAGAGCAGAATATATTTAAAGAAATGTGACTTTGCCACTTGTGAGCAATCAGAGGCTCATCTCATCTGTTACAAGTGCCCTGGGGACCTGCTGGAGTGAGGACAGGGGAGACTTGACTACTTAGATGGAGACAAAGACTTCCAAGGTGTGAGAACACATTTTCTCCTTCACCCTTCTTCACCCCCCAACACTACCCATCCCATCACCCCCGAGAACATGTGCTGGGAGTGGTGCCCCCAAGGACCCATCGCAGTGAGTCTTCCTGACTTCTGCACACCCTGTCCTCCCGCCCAGGAGCAGAGCTAGTTGCACTTCCCCAGCCAGGACAGCCGGACAGCGGCAGGCCCTAGGGAGGAGGCAGGCCCAGGAGGGAGGCGAGACGGAGACAGGGATGCGGGAGGAGGCCGGGCCAGGTACATCTCCCTGCCCGCCCCGCAGCTGCTTTTGTGCAGGGCCCTCGGCCTCACCTTCCCCAGGAAGTGCCTGCGGTAGGCCCTGGCTTCGCCCCTGCACTCGAGCTTATAGCCGAACGTGCTGGGGCTGGGGCTGCCCTCTTCCTCCTCCTCACAGATGCTGCTGCCAAGGGAGGTCGGCGTCCCCACGTTCTCCGGGTCCTCGATCCAATAGCCTCCAAACTGGGGCAGGACAATCAGGGGGTACGGGCCTCCCTTTTCCACAACCTGGAGGCAGAGAGAAGGTCTTGCACTTCGGCCAGCCCTGGTTCTACAGGGAGAGGGCAGGGGAGGGGTGCCAGTGGTGGCACCCCCCCACCTCTGAACTGCTCCAAGGCGGAGACCCCTGTAGTTGAGGCCAAATACAGTAACACAAACCCCAAATTTAAGCCCAACAACATCTCCCAGCTTCACTGACCCTGGAGCACCAGAGTGGCAAGGCTTCGATCAGCACCCCAGTCTGGACACGGCAAAACTGAGGCCACAAAGGTAAAATCCCGGGCCTGAGGCTCTCGGCCACGTGGGGTGGGGCAAGAGCCATCAGCACTACCAGCTGCCCCAGCCCACCCCAGACATGAGACCCAGGACAGGCTACGGTGAAGCTAGGGGGCTCCTACCTCATCAATGCTGGGGTACGGGATATAGTCATCCTGCAAGACAAACCAGATAAGGCTGCCATTAGCCCCAGCAGTGCCCATGAAGTTTGAGGGTTGTTTTTCCATTCTCCCAGGTCGGGGGGTGGGAGTGCCTGGCAGGCTGTACCTGAGCTTTGAGAGAGCAGCAAAGAGAACACCAGAGGAAGAACAGCAGAGAGGCAGCTGGGATCTGGTTTCCCTTGAGTGCTCCCCCAAACTGACAGAACCTGAACGCAGTACACAGAGGCTCTGAATTTCACGCCTTGCATGACGTCAGCTTCACCCCCTAGGAAGCTCTAACAGGAAGATGACCCCTGATCCCAACCAGCCCTGCCTTCAGACAAAAGAGCTGACCTCCAAGTGATGAGCCGCACCCCTCAGCCTTGGGAAAAGAAACTGAAGCTGAGAGCTGAGGATCACTGGACCCAAAGCCTGATACCCCGAAATGCCGTGTGCGGTTTGTTTGCAGACGCAGGTACAGAAGAGCTAGGCTGAGCCACAGGCCTTAGGTCTCACCCGAAGCTTCCACCCCAGCCTTCCATGCCAAGGCTGCCCTAAAGGCATCAAGTCAGGGCCTTGCTACTGCCCACCATGCACCAGTGAACACGGGCACATCCACTTAAGGAGCTCTTGGTGAAAGGCAGATGGAAGACCACAGACCCCAGCACGCCGGCCGTCCCCCTGCTGGGCCCACCGGGCTGCCCCCTCATCCACACAGCCCACCTTGTTCTTCTGGGGGCCCGGCTTCTGCTCTTCAAGCTTGATTCCCTGTGGAAACAAGGAGAAGAGGATCCATGAAAGAGAAAAGGTCGGGGCGCCTGGGTGGCTCAGTTGTTAAGCATCTGCCTTCGGCTCAGGTCATGGTCCCAGGGTCCTGGGATCGAGCCCCACATCGGGCTCCCTGCTCGGCGGGAAGCCTGCTTCTCCCTCTCCCACTCCCCCTGCTTGTGTTCCCTCTCTCGCTGTGTCTCTTTCTGTCAAATAAATAAATAAAATCTTTAAAAATAAAAAAAAAAGAGAAAAGGTCATAAAATAGAGGCCAAATGGAGCGTTCCCTCGGGATTCTCAAACACCTGCCTTGATAGGGCTGGTAATAACAGCAACAGCGGATGTGTGCCGGGTCCTGACACATCACACACCTTGTCACACTCAGTCCTCATGGCAGCTCCAAGTAAGGCAGGAGGACAGGCAGGGAAGAGCATAGACTCAAGCCAGAGCACCAGGGTTCAAATCCCAAACTGCCACTTATGACCTTGGGCAAGTCCCAAACCTCTGTGGCTCAGTCTTCCCATCTGCAAAACAGGGACGGTGACTGCAGCTACTATTGTGGTAAAGGTTAAATGTGGAGGATGTGCTAAGCCCTAGAGAGAGGGACTGGTTTGTTTTGCTATAGGTCATTATCACCAATATTACCAGGCAGTGTTGTCATCCTGGCACGGAAATCTCTCTGCCAGGCCCTCAGAACCAGCAGGTATGGGGCAAGGGTGTGAACCCACATCTGAATGGTGTCAAAGCCAGCACTCTGGACCTGGTGCCACCATAGCTCCTCTCCCTCCTCAGGGTGCAGACTCGCAGGTGACAGGCAGGGGGCCTGAGGCTCATTCACTTCTGGGAAGCTGTGCCTTGTCCAGTGGTCCTATGGTCAAGATAGGACTTAATTGGGTTTTTTTCAAGAGGGGAGAACACGATTGAATAGAATGTCTGAATAAATTAAATAAGGGTATGAAATGGTGAGACAACTAGGGAGAGAAGACCCTCCTAATCATAACATGGGGATTTTTTTAATTTTCTATTGTTATGTTAATCACCATACATTACATCATTAGTTTGTGATGTAGTGTTCCATGATTCATTGTTTGCATATAACACCCAGTGCTCCATGCAGAACATGCCCTCTTTGATACCCATCACCAGGCTAACCTATCCCCCACCCCGCTCCCCTCTAGAACCCTCAGTTCATTTTTCAGAGTCCATCATCTCTCATGGTTCGTCTCCCCCACCGATTTCCCCCCCTTCATTCTTCCCCTCCTGCTATCTTCTTTTTTTTTCTTAACACATATTGCATTATTTGTTTCAGAAGTACAGATCTGTGATTCAACAGTCTCGCACAATTCACAGCGCTCACCATAGCACATACCATCCCCAAGGTCTATCACCCAGACACCTCATCCCTCCCAACCCCCACCACTCCAGCAACCCTCAGTTTGTTTCCTGAGATTAAGAATTCCTCATATCAGTGAGGTCATATGATACATGTCTTTCTCTGATTGACTTATTTCACTCAGCATAACACCCTCTAGTTCCAACCACATCGTTGCAAATGGCAAGATTTCATTCCTTTTGATGGCTGCATAATATTCCATTGTGTATATATACCACATCTTCTTTATCCATTCATCTGTCGATGGACATCTTGGCTCTTTCCACAGTTTGGCTATTGTGGACATTGCTGCTATAAACATCGGGGTGCACGCACCCCTTCAGATCCTTACATTTGTGTCTTTGGGGTAAATACCCAGTAGTGCAATTGCTGGAT
>NW_027399249.1:0-8363 GCF_003265705.2 Callorhinus ursinus | reverse complement strand
TTCACTTAGGGAAATAATGGGTGATATTTTTTAAAAAGATTTTATTTTTGTACTTGAGAGAGAGCTGGAGCTGGAGGAGGGGGTCAAACGCAGAGGGGAAGCAGTCTCCCCACTGAGCAGGGAGTCCCACGCTGCGCTTCATCTCAGGACCCTGAGATCATGACCTGAGCCAAAGGGAGATGGTTCACCAGTTGAGCCACCCATTCGCCCCCCAAAAGGCGATTTTAACTTGGACACATCCTAGAGCCTTTTGTAGAGGGGGAGCCCCACCCAACCTGGGCTCATGGACTAGTAACAGCCTAAACGGGCTTATGTAAAATTTATAAACAAGGAATATGTCACCTCCAGAACCGAAAAAATACTGAAAGATGTAGGCCTTGCGTGTCCCTTTTTCTTTTAAAAGATTTTATTTAGTTACTTGAGAGAGAGCGTGAGAGTGAGAGCACAAGGGGCTGGTAGGGGCAGAGGGAGAGGGAGAAGCAGGCTTCCCACTGAGCAGGGATCCGAGGTAGGACTGGATCCCAGGACCCTGGGATCACACCCTGAGCCAAGGCAGGCACGTAACGGACAGAGCCACCCAGTCACCCCCTGCAGTTGTATGTCCTTAACAAATGTGTCAAACAAATGTCCTCACAGTAGCATGTCATAAATGTGATGTCATACCTTTGTTCTTGGAGAAGGTTGGGTGCAATAAGATCCTGCCCGCAAAGATTGCATGTCATAGAGCGGTTTGTGTGCCCTGTGCATAACAAGGTAAAATGTGTCCCCTTCAAGGTCAAGGCACATGTGACTGAAAGGATGTTGAAATAGGCACTAAACAGAACATATTGGAAAATCTATAATTGCAAATTATTCACATTTAAATTAGTTGGGATTCCGGGTGGGCTTTTTTTATTTAAGGTTTTATTTATTTATTTATTTATTTATTTATTTATTATAATGGGAGAAAAAGAGCACAAGCGGGGGCAGGGGGAAGGATGGGGCGGAGGGAGAGAGAATCTCAAGCCAACAGCACACCGCGCAAGGAGCCCAACAGGAGACTTGACCCTTGATCCTCAGATCATGATCTGAGCCAAAAGCTTAACCGACTGAGCCACCCAAGCACCCCTAGGGGTCTCAGATGTTTGAAGGGTACCAGGAAGATATAGAAATAACTGTCACAATGGAACAAGTTTTGTAGACTCAGAGATCCCAAGAAAGGTGGTCCTCAAACCATGGAGGGCCACCCAGGGAAGCACCAGGGTTGGTCAGGAGAAAGAGGGAGTGAAGGGAAAATGTGGGCAAGACTCTTTCTTGTGGTTTCCATGGGAAGGCAGGGTAAGCCGACTTAAGACTGGCTAGTTTGAATAATTTCAGTGGGCTCCAGGCCATAGTGGTGTCTGGAGTAGTCTGTCCCTGTCCCTCAGGCGATCAGGGCAGGGGATAGTGGCCTGAGTGTAAGAACTTCTTAGAGGAGGTGCTTGGGGGTAAAGGCTCTGTATCAGTTGGTTTACATGTGAAAGGTGTGCTCCCAGGCAAGGTGTTGATCATCTCTAGGAATTAACTAAGCCTGCCAGGGACAGTCCCTCCAAAGTCAGCAAGGCCTGAGATGTCAAAGCATTAAATACAGAAGCTAGAAAATATGGTTATTTTACTAGGTATAACCATAATTTGAGCCCTCGTATTAAGTTTCTGAAGGTTAGCCACCTGGTGCATCTTAGCAGATATTAAAGTTAATTCAGAACCTATGTTGTAGAGGCACAAAGGCCAATCAGCCTCCTTTTATCTTTTGTCATATAAATTATTTAAGTAACTCTTGGTTTTCCAGTTGGGTCAAATTGTGAACCTATGGTCAATTAATTTGGGGGGGGGGAGGGTTCCTCCTCTTGTATCCAGTTTCCTTTCTTCCATTCCTCCTTTTTTTTCGATTTGTTTGTTCCTGGATATACTTGTGGGGTGGAGGAGGGACTTTTTACCCTGCTCGTCTTTCTCTGTTTTTGTTTCTGCCAGGAAGATCATTTTGTCCATGGCCGGAGTGGGAGCCTCAAGTGCCTGGATCCCGAGATGAGTCCCTGGACATGCCGGAAGCAACAACACTAAGAGAAAGCAAGAGTGTAGAGGAGGGGTTTTGTACTGGGAGAGAAGTGGAGCACCAAACGGCCCTCCCTCCTCTTTTGTGTTTCTAATCAGCTCCTGAGCCCTGGTCTGCCATGGATGTGCGCCTCCAAACCCTGAGGGCTCCGGAGGACACATGGTAACAGGGAGAGGAGCGGCAGCTCGGGAGTCGGGTAAGGCTACTCCTGTTGCCTGAACCACAGTGACTCAGGAGGCAGCCAGGGAGCCATTTTTCCATCTCCCTGGGGTCGTGGCCTCCTTCCTTTCCACCCACAACACAGAGGGTCATTCCCAGGACGGTGCGTGGGGTGCGCTCTCCCCACCAGGATCTGTCTGTCTGCCCCAAGCACTGACCCAACACCCAGTCAGTGGAACTCAAGCACACCAGTCAGCAGGTCGTGTGGTTGTGGACCTCAGGGGGGAGCCTTGGAGACCGATCCAGGCCAGATGGAGGTCACACTGATGGCATCTCCCTCCTAGATGCAGTCAATTCACATCCGTTCTCACCTTGTTGGCAAGGATGGGACATTAGTTTGGAAACGGATGGCGATCTCCATTTGAGCTAAGAGAATATGAGCTAACACATAAGCTGGCCAGGGTTTGCCAGTTCCCTCCCAGGTTGTGATTGTCACTTCTGAATCAAAGCTCAGCAAAGAACAGAGGTGTCCTTTGCTTAGAAAATGACAGAGGGGCGCCTGGGTGGCACAGTCGTTGGGCGTCTGCCTTTGGCTCAGGTCATGATTCCAGGGTCCTGGGATCGAGCCTCGCATCGGGCTCCCTGCTCTGTGGGAAACCTGCTTCTCCCTCTCCCACTCCCCCTGCTTGTGTTCCCTCTCTCGCTGTGTCTCTCTCTGTCAAATAAATAAATAAAATCTTTAAAAAAAATAAATAAAACATCTATTGATTGAGTATAAAAAAAAGAAAATGACAGAGGCGGATCAGTATATCTGCCTCCACCTTCTACCAGTTACCCTCAGCCTCACAATCCACACCTAGGGGATTGACACCTTATACCACTAGCCCTTGACACTTACTACTGACTAACATCCATGGGATGTGTGCACTGTCAAGCTGGGAGACTGTGCTAATTCAGTGGTTTGCACTACCCTCTTGGCAGAGGACCACTCAACGAAAGCGCTGTATTTGATCTCACCACTCCCCCTGGCAAGTCTCCCTCACCTCAGCCTCCCCACTGTCATTTCTATTTTGGCTGTCAATGAGCTCTTGTCCCTCCATAAAATACTAAGTAAGCTTTTGATATCTGATCTTGCTCTAAGATACGTACACTGGCTTTTTATTGTTATTGTGCTTGTGTGTGTGTGTGTGTGATCCAAGCTTCTTAACGTTTGAGTAGATCCATTCAGTGCTCCAGGCAGAGAAATGGAACATACAAATACACTTCTTTATTTTTCTAGAAAATGTTTTCTAAGAAGTGCAGTACAATATATATATATAAGGAGCATCTTAAATATGCATAATAATGAAACACGTGTGAACCACCCCAACTTGAGAAATGCTTGAGGTGCCTCTGCAATCCTTACCCTCCCCATTCCCTGAAGGTCACAATGTGGTGCTTCTTGTTTCCCCCGCTCCATTCCTTTCTTCTACTGTACAGTATTTTATCATATATGTGCCTTTCTGTAAACATTCGTTTTGCTTGGTTTGAACTCTATAAAAATGTTCTATTCCCTTCTTTCACTGAATAGTATGTTTCTTACCTTCAGCCATTGATGCTTGTAACTGGCAGCTCTAGTTGGCTTTCACTACTACACAGTTTTGCATTGTACCAGTTTTCTGCACATTCCTTCCTCCACATTTGAAAGGCGATTATGTGCGCAAAGCCCTTACTTAGCACAACTCCTGGAGCAGAGTCAGCGCTCCATTAACATTTGCTCAGTGGTTGAGACTGAGCCCCGAGTAACTGTTAACACTAACAGTTGTTTCCTCCAGCTGGATTCTCTGCGCTTCGCCCTGATGCTGAAGATCTTGTAGCTCTTCCTCCCCTTGAATGACAGTTGGAAGATATTCTCACCACAAGAAGAAACCCGGTGCACTCCCCGCGCACCCATGACTACAATTCCCCGAATGCATTGCGGCGGGCCTTTGCGTCCATTTCAGTTTACTTCAGCCACCTCCCCCCCACCCCCCGCCGCCGCCTTCCGGGTATAGTGGGCGGGGCTACATTTTTTATCCAGGGACCCCGCCGCGGTGCCAGGGGACTGCGAAATTTTCCAGTGAGGGCCTGGGCAGAGGCGCCAATGAGAAGGGAAGGTTGTTAGGGCAGCTGACGTGGGTGACGTCTCTGAGCGGCGCCAGCTGAGCGCGGTGGAACCAAGCCGTCCTTCCTTCTCGGAGGCTGGCTTGTTCCCCCGGCGTCTGTGGACCCCGTTTAGCTGTTCCTGGTGAGCGCAGTACACCGGTACCTCCACTGCCTTGGCCAGTAGCCTGAGGACGCCCTCTTTCAGCTCCTGCTCTTCCTCCTCCACAGACACAGACGACGAGGGAGTGCCCGGCACTTGGGAAGATGCTTCTCTGTGCAGAGGTGCCTGCGGGGCGCGGGGTCAGGGGCCGGCGTCCCCGAGGCCTGGGGCTTGGGTGGGAGGCGGGCCTGTGTCTCCGGAACACGCTTGTTCGCCAAAAGGTAGTCGTTACCTCGTGCGACCCTCGTTTGGCACCTGTGACGTGCCCAGGGCGGGGCTTCATTGATGGAGCCGGTAATTACCTCACTTGTGCTGTGCGCCAGGCCTAGGGAGAGCGTGACTGGGAATCCGGCCTGAACCAGGCAGACGGGGTCTTGGCCTCCTTGAGGCTAAAGTCTTTATGGAAGACCGAGGAGAAGCAAGTAAGTCTAGTGTGGATAGCGGAGGAGGAGTTCAGGTTCTACCTCTTGAATAGGTTACATTCCACTGCGGATGTCAGGGTCCCCATTGTGCACCTGAGATCAGGTCAATCAACGTGTGTTTGGGCCGGGGGGTGATGGCCTGCCCAGGACCACGTAATACTGGTGTGCAGAGCCAGTACTTTCCAGAGCTCCTGCGTGTATGCCACAGGAGTCTACATTCTAGGGCTGTAGTGGGGACAGCGTTGTGAGCACAGATAGGTGTTCCGTATTGGAAAGCCCGAGGCTGGAGGGTAGTTCATTCATTCGTTCATTCAACAGAAATTGTTGAGAGTGTACTTTGTGGTAGGCCCTTTCATTTGGGTGGGTGGTGGGTATTCAGCGATTGGGAACACATGATAAATAGAACAGATACGGTGTCTGACATATCACCACCTGGTTGGAAAAGACTGGAAGCAGATAATTACCCATGAAATACATAATTACAGTTTTGCTTTGAGTGCTGAAAAATGCAGGGTGCATTGGAGTTTGTAATTTAGGCAATAGGGTTAACCTGAGAACAGAAGGCTAAGAACAAAACGGGGATGTGGGAGGGTGTTCACTTAGAGCAGGGAAGGAGTGTGAACTGGTAAAGGAATTGAGAGAATGCCCCTTGAAGCTAGGGCCACCTAGGGACTGTAGGGTGGGGAAAGCCAAGGTTTGGGGTTAAGACTTGCACTTTTTGTAGGTTCCTGGAGACTAAGCATAGTGATTTAAAACATGGAGTCCAGAGCCAAGCTGATTGTAGCTCTGCCCCTTATGAGCTGTGTTCCTAAACAATTCTCAGTTTCCAGTTGTGAGAAATGGGGATGACAGTAATCCCACTTCATAGATGATTGTAAAGATAAATGATACTAAACATTAATGAAACAGCCATGTCTGACATGTAGTGGGTGTTAGTGGTGGTTGATTAAATAAATAGGTAAATACATACATAAGTATTGAAGACTTGAAGGTAGTGTGTGGTGAAATTTGTGAACCTAAATGCCTTCCACCCAACTTCATTTCTTCTCCAGTTTTCAGGTGCTGTTGAGCACATGTGTAGAACTGTTGAATTAGAAATAATTTTTTTATATCGACTGCTACTTGCTAAGAGACTCTGAAGTGCCATCGAAATAATCAGAGAGAAAATACTTTTCAGTAGCATATTATAATTACTTTTATTTAAAATTTATTGATAGTATTGATTATTTAATATTTGTTGGTAAATGTTTTAGCAAACTTGCCTACTTAAAAAAAAGTAAGTTAACTGTAGAGTAATTCAGACACAGCCAAAGGACAGAGGAGTAATATAACTAGAGCTTTCCTTTTCTTGACTCTCAATGGAATAGCTTTTATAATTTCTTTGTTCTTCTTTGCCTCAGTTTTCGATGCCCCCCTGTGTCTGCAGCCATCTAAACATTGTAGGGGAAGTTTGGATTTGGAATTGCAGAGACTACAGTGGTACCCAGCCCAAAGTGCACATCAGCAGAGCCTGTGGGGCTATTTAAAGAAAACACAGCTGTTCACGTCCTCCTCTAGACTCCCTGAGTCAGAATCTTCTGGGATAGTTCCCGGGCTATAAAGACCACGTATATTTGCCATCTGGTTGCATTTCATGAAAGCTTTTTTTGCACTGGGCTTTCCTTCATCTGAACAACATGCAAGAAGATTGGGAGAATCCATAAGTTAATGTTTGAAGACTTTTTGCAGGGCTCTGTCCTTCAAGTTCTGTGATATCATGATTTGCATCTTCACTGTAGTGTGTTAAACCCTTAAACTTTGTCAGAAAGTCATGTGATTAATAACATCGGGATTCCTTGCATGAATCACGGGCAGATCGCTTGGTGCCTCAGTCCTCTGTTTGGAATGGGGATAAGAATGGTAACCCACCTTTGGGATGGAAGGATTAAATGAGAAATAGATCCGGTTAGCACAGGATCTGGCACAGAGTGAAGCCTTCCATAAATTATTATTACTTCTTTTGTTTTCCCTCCATTACTTATTTTACAGATTTTATTTACTTATTTATTTTAGAGAGAGAGTGCATGCCCCTGGCGTGGGGCCAGAAGAGGAGGGAAAGGGAGGGGGAAAGAATGTCAAGCAGAATCCACACTGAGTGTGGAGCCCAACTTGGAGCTCAGTCTCGGCACCCTCAGATCATGACCTGACCTGAAATCAGGAGTCAGACGCTGAACCAACTGGGCCACTGAGGCGGCCCTTGATTTCCCTCCATTCTGAATATTATTTGGTTCCAGTACTATGGCCTAGGTGTGGGTTAGGCTGGTTCCTGCTGCCCTAGGTTACAGCCATAAAGCCCCTAAAATCACATTAAGAAAGCCAGTTAGCCCCCAGGACACCTATGATTCCCTCCAAGAAAGGGAACCATCCCTTCCTCCCGTGACAGGGGTCAGCGTCTTCCACAAAGGCCACTGGGAGCACACCTGTCGTTAAACACAGTGGCTTCGTTACTTATCCTGAGGGAGAACCCACATCATGGGGACTGTGGGGCTGATCCGTAAGAAAGAGGGTGTCAGAAAGAACTTACAGGATTTGGGCTTTGGGCGGATGTTTTTGGGAGTGGTCAAGGAAGCAGGGGTGTTGCCTGGACTGGGTGCTGAGGCGAGGCGAGACAGTTCCGGGATCGGGTAGCTTCGTCAGCCTTTTCTAGAAAGAGATGTGAAGAGCATGATGATCGGTGCCATTCAGAAGGGAGGCACTCGCTCCTATCAGCCGGAGGAGAGGATGATTGGCATTTTGGGGCAGGCACGACAAGCTGGTTTTTGTCTGTTTGGACAAAAGAGCAAGTGGTCCTACTATTTTGTGTCCCTTCATCACCGGGGCCACGGCACCTCGAGCTGCTGGTCTGTGAGGTCGTTTGTGTCCAACAGGAGAACGATGTGGCCTCCCCTTGAGCGCCAGGCCCGCTGCGACCAGCCGTGCAGCCCGGCTCATGGTGCCAGGCCGCCTCCTCGATGTTAGCACTGCTCTTCCTTCTTTCCCAGTGGAGGGGGGAAGCCTTCAAAAGGCAAATAGGTGTTTGCGGGGCAGAAGAAACTAGCCTGGCCATGGAAGCACAGGGCTGTGTCAGCGGCACCTGACATTGGGCCGGGGAGCGAGGACAAGAGAGAATTCTGGAGAGGTTGTCAGAGAATGATACGCGGGAGTACCAAGGGGTCAAGTGTGGGAGCTGACGTGCTCCGGGTTTTCGGACGGTCCCCCGGAGCCTCGTGGGAGATGCTTTGGTGACAAAGAGCAGGTCTGTTCCCCTTTCCTTCCCTGGTGCCCCACCCCTGACTCAGATGCCTTCTCTTACCTGCTCTTTTGCAACAAGTCCTTCTTGTTCTGCCTGCTTCTCGTCCGGCTCCCTCTCCCATCCACATGGTCCTGCTCTGGCCAGGGTGATTTTTTT
>NW_027399248.1:0-8363 GCF_003265705.2 Callorhinus ursinus | reverse complement strand
TTTTTTTTTTTTTTTAAGATTTTATTTATTTATTTGACAGAGACACAGCGAGAGAACGAACACAAGCAGCAGGGGTGGGAGAGGGAGAAGCAGGTTTCCCGCCAACCAGGGAGCCCCATCCCAGGATACTGGGATCATGACCTGAGCCGAAGGCAGACGCTTAACGACTGAGCCACCCAGGCGCCCCAACAGAAAGGTCCTTTAGGTATCGCTGGTGTGTACCGCCCCGCTCGTTTCCGGCTGAGCCTGGCGCAAGCGTCCGTCCTTCTGGGCGTCCCGGCATACCCCACGGCTATTTCCGGCCCAGCACATTGGAAAGATGGTGCGGCTGGTGAGTAATCCTTGTGAAGCTGACCTTTCCTGTTGGGAAGGCCCTGAGTGCTGCGGCTCCGTCCTCTACCCTCCAGGGACGCGAAGACACCGAGGGGCCGTGTGCCGGGACCTCGCCCCTGTGGGGAGGAGGTGGCCAGCGCGCCACCCGTCTCCCTTCGGGGCACCCGTCCGTGCATTTACCCCGGGAGAGACCTTTGAAAGGTTACGAACCTCTTGCCCTTGCGATTTACGCGGATGAAGCACTCGTTCACTGAGGGCTATTGCCTCAGAAGAGCACTCAGACACTCCCCTTGCCCTCAGAGAGCTCCCAAACAGGTGATCAAAACCCACCAGAAACATCCTGGTATTAGGTGGAGTTAGGATAAGGCGCTTTGAGAGACAGTAAGAGACAGGGCCGAGGAATTCAGATCATTCGGAGGCTTCAAGAAGGCGGTGGTTGGTGGTGCCAGTACTCATCCTGTGGGGTGCTTGCCTTTCGATGATGCTCTCCTTGAGGACATAAAAATATCCATCTTTTTACCTTTCTAGGCTCAGGTGCCCTTCCTCCCCTGGTTGGGAGGGACGGAGACCCTGCAGCCCCTTGTGTTCAGTGAATCTACCCTGAGAAGAGTAGTTTAGGCAGAAGTTAGTGGGTCAAGGCACTAAGGCTTGAAATCCCAGAGCCTGTTTATTCCAGGACCTGAGACTGGATTGCCTCTGCTGGTTGGAGAATACCCATAGAGGAGTGGGCAGTGAAGCTGGAGTGGTAGATTGGGTCTTGAATGCAGAGGACAGCCTTGTAAGCTTGGAGATCTTGGCTTATTTCAGTGGCAACAGGAAGTCTCCAGGGCTTTGAAAGAGACTAGTTAGACAATTGGATTAGATATATGGAAAGTCAGGAAGTCCAGATCTGCTCTGTAGGAAGACTAGGTGGAGAGATGAAGACTTTTATACCAGCCTGGTCTAATGACTTGTCCCTAGACAAGGGTTTCTAACCAAGGACGATTTTGCCCCCAGAAGGATTTGGTAACAGTGGAGCCAATTTTATGGTCACACCTCAGGGTTGCTCATGACATCTAGTGGGTGGAGGCCAAGGATGCAGCTACATGTCTCCTATAATGCATGGAACACCCCCCCCCCCCCACCTATCCACAATAAATACCTGTGTGGCCCAAGATATCAGTAGTGCTGAGGTTCAGCAATCCTGTTTAGAATGTTAGTAGTGGAAATGGAGGGAAAACAGATGTCAGAGACATCTCAAACAGACCTGTTCAGTTTTGTCTCCTTTTGTATTCTTTATAATACCTAAGTCCTTTTTTTTTTAAGATTTTATTTATTTATTTGACAGAGAGATAGAGTGAGAGCACAAGTAGGCAGAGAGACAGGCAGAGGGAGAGGGAGAAACAGATTCTCCACTGAGCAGGGAGTCTGACATGGGGCTCGATCCCAGGACCCTGGGATCATGACCTGAGCCGGAGGCAGCTGCTTAACCAACTGAGCCACCCAGGAGCCCCAATGCCTAAGTACTTGACAATTAAGCAGTTAATCAGATCTGATGACCCCAGTCTTCCTTGTATTTTATTTTACTTTTTTTTTTTTAAGATTTTATTTTTTATTTATTTGACAGAGACACAGCGAGAGAGGGAACACGAGCAGGGGGACTGGGAGAGGGAGAAGCAGGCTTTCCGCGGAGTAGGGAGCCCGATGTGAGACTCCATCCCAGGACCCTGGGATCATGACCTGGGCTGAAGGCAGATGCTTAACCGACTGAGCCACCCAGGCACCCCATCTTCCTTGTATTTTATCACCCATTCATTCATTTGCCAAATAGTTAAATGCACCAAACAGTATTGGAGGTGCTATGATTCTGTCATGACCAAACCAATTCCTGCTCTCCCAAGAGCCTTACATTTTTGCAGGGGAATAACATTGAATCTATAATTACATGTCAGGTGGTGAGATATGCCATGAAGAAATTCCTAAGATGGAGTTTCTCTTAACTACCACACACCCTTTACTCTGCACCTTCTAATTGCCAAGCACAGAACTAGAAGCTTTACAAAGAGCATTTCTAATTTTTTTCTCATTTCTGCAGTATAGGTATTGTTATCCTCAGATGTGAAAAAGAGACTTAGAGAAGATGCATAATTTGCCCCAAATCCATTAGTGTGGAGTGAAGCAGGGACTGGATCCACCTATGGTCCAAGGCAGTGCTATTTCCATTAGGTGTCACTCTGTCTTATGCCCCTTGAAGAGATCTTTACTTTTTTTCCTACACTTAATGAAAATGAAGTAGATATGAAGTCTCACATTCACCACTTTCTCTTTCCAGAGTGCAGTTTTTATTGGAGAGGCCTACCTGGAGGTGATCTTCAAAGTTGTAGGAACTGTTCAGCATCTGTTGGGGGTGAATTCCTCTTTATTGCTCACATTCTCTCAGGCGGCTGATGGCAGATCCTGACCTCTTTAAGGGTTTGGCAAGTTGGAGATGTCCTGCCAGCTCTTCAGACTGCAGTTACCAGCAAGTGCTCAGCCTCATGAGGTCTTCAGTCAGCTCTGGGAGGCCTGCTGTGGATGGCAGCAGCCCAAGATGCATCAAAGAAGATTCTGGAGCTGAAGCAATTTGTGACCATTCTGCACGGGGACATCCAACCCTGGGTGAGGGCATGTCATCCAGAAAGCCCTGAGAAGGCAATGACCTTGGTGCAGGATTTGGAGTGAGAACCTGGGAGACCAAGGTATGGTGAGAAGGGGAGTATGTAAAGAGAAAGTGAGACCAGGTTGTGGAGGGCCTGAAAGTGGAGAAACTTGATTTTTCTGCTGCTGCTTAAGCTCTTGTTTATTTTCCTGATGGGCATTGGTGCTAGCTTTCCCACGAGGTCAGGCTGTCTCCCCCCGTGCAGGAAGGATGGTGGGTGGAGAGTGAGGTTGGACCCTCACAGTCACTGAACTTTCAGTAGGTCCCTGTCCCCAAGGATGAAGGAAGGGCGATAGTTGTCCCCTGTAAATGAACCTAAATGTTCTGTTCTGTAGGTATATTCACCTGAGCCAGCTCTGTGGGGAGAATCTTCTGCCTCTTAAACAGGCCTGCTCTATGGTACAGGAATTGCAATGTCCAGCAAGCTCTGAGAACTTTGGCTGTGTCCTCAGTGTCTGGGTCATACCCCTCCCTCAAACAGACTAATGTAACTGATTTTCTGCTCAGGAGAGGGCCAGAGTGAGACCAGCTGGGGGCTGAGAGCAGTGTGGCAAGGTGTCAGAGCTGCAGGGCTCTGCATGGGGGCTGCCACAGCCCTCCCTGCACTGCCCCTGAGCAGACAGGACTCTGAAGTGTTCTCTGCCACTGTCCATTGTGACCCTGGGTTCCCGACTCTTCTGTTCTGCCCTGCCACACATACCACACTCCTCATTTATGTTTTTAGCTTTGGCTCTCCAGCAATGTGTGTACCTATACCTTTCTTCCCTGGGACCATATGATGATCTGCCTGGGGGAGGTGAGGTGTCAGTGATGGTTTTTTTGCCAGGTGATGGTGTGTGTGCTCCCAAGAAGAGCCAGCAATTCTGCAGTTCTGTGAGGACTTGCAAAGCTTCTCTTGGAGCCCACAAAGCCCATGCACAGAGATTTTCCCAAGAGAAGAGCCAGAAGTCACATTCAGACCATGGAGCCTTCAGAGGGAACCCAATTATTTTAAGAAAATGGTGAGATACAGAGTCTCAGGCTGGAAATGGGAGAGGTAGGAAGGATCAGGGATGAGAGTTTGTCACTGCCTGTGACATCATAGACGTGACCTTGTAGTTGTGTCATGCCCTGAATTGGGAACAGAGAGCTAGTCAATTGGTGTGCAGGTGTCAGGTTGAGACAGCTCAGTTCCATATGTAGGCTTCACGGTTCCCTCTGGTTGTCTCCTCAAAGGGCTCATTCCATGATAGCTCTGAGCAGGGTCATGTATGAACCAGTCTGTGTCTTGGGGCATTTATGGTGCCTTTTCGTCACCCAAGGAAGAGTGTCTGATCTTAATATAGACTGATAAGATAGTTTTCTGAACAGGTATATGGGAGCTAGTTCAGCATGGACAGAGGGGTGATCTATCAGACGACACTACCCGGGGGAAAGCGGGTGTGGGACACATCTTTACTTAGAAGACCCCATTTGGGCATGTCAGGTTGCTTGTCAGTTGAAAAAGAAGGAAAATACAGGTAAAATGATTGCAAGCCCAGCTTTTAGCAGAGGCTAGGAAGCCAAGGAGAGGGAGACTGTGGGTGAGTGTATGAGGCCCCATCGTGCTTGGCCAACCCCAGAAACCACTGTGAGTAAGGCAGCCCACATGGGATATGTCTTGCTTTCTGCTTACTGTATCCGAGTATAAAGTCTTGGCCCTAAAGCCAATCCAACCACGGATTCCAATGGACAATGCTTGTTGCTAAGCATGGATGCCCTTCAATGGATAATACCTTGATGGTAAGAGGGACTGTGTAAGCATGCTTGTAACAAATGAGATCTCTTCTTTAGCCTTTTCCACCTTGCGGCTGTAAAAGCTTCTTAGGCGCCATGTCTAATCTCTACTGTACTACCTAGCTGTTACTCTGGTGCCCCAGGCACTGTAGCACATCTGGGAGAGTTGGTGGTAGTAGGTGTGACAGGAATCCTAAGCTGTGCCTGCATACTCGGGGGGTCCAGGTCTCTGGCACCACAAGACTAGTCTGATGGTACTAACATGCAGTAGGTGTGTGTCCTGAGGTTCCACAGAAAGTGTTGACCAGAGAGGTTGTGGGAGTGAAACACTGAAGTAATTAAAGGTTTTGGAATTGACACGACCCACATTCAAAATCCAGCTCCGTGCACCAAATCTCTATGCACATCACCTAACCTGTGATAGCAGTGTCCATTGGGCCTCCCAGGAAACCCTTGCAATACTCAGTGTATCTCAAACTTCTGCAAAAACTCCAGAGGTGCCAAAAGAATGGCCATGTCTGACCCACATCCTCCATCTGCCAGAGCAGGGCTGCACAAAGTTCACTCTTGGAGGCGTGACCCCTACCGGACTTAGGTTACTTGCTAGGGTCCTGTGTTCTCCACGAGTAATGATTGCTCAATCCTCACTGTCTGCCAGGCAGCCAGCCAAGGATGAGTACCAGGACTATGAAGCTGGAGCTAAAACAGGGAAAGCAGAGATTTGCGTGTGATGAGGTCAGCAGTGAAATGGGCACACTCCAGCCCAGGGTCCCAGGATTCCCCAGCCTGTTCCTGCACTGGCTGGTAGGGTAGTCCCTTCACAGGAGAGGCTGAGAAGAGGTGCCTCAGGGAATAAAAAGTGGGGTCATGAGGCTGGAGGGATCCAGCTCCTGTTTTGGCTACAGGCACCCATCTGCTACCTTAGACTGAAGAACCACACGGATATATGCGAAGAGAGGGTGATCTGTGGCTTTGGCCTTCTTTGGGTTGTGAGAATATGGATCTTGCCTAGAGGAATGCTTAGTAATTTTCGGCAAGGAAGTGTCCACTGAGAAATTATATCAATTAGTTAAAATGTTTCAGTGAGGGAGGAAGTATAGAAACCATATGGAGAGTCCCAGTATTTCGTATACAGGAGGGGAAACTGGCTTCTCAATAGACATGTGAAGGTCTGACCCAAACCAGGAGGGTGTTCTATACCTGAGAGGAGATCAATAGGCTTGGAGGTATTACCTTTTATACACCTACTTCACATTCATTCTCCAGTGGCTGGAGCAGAGATCAGGCTGTGTGAGTCAATGGGAGGTAGACAGTAAGGTATCTAACATAGTAAGTGCAGGGGACAGCTACTCCACATGGGGTTGGGGGCACACAGCAAAAAGGTTGGATTAATCAAGACTTAGAAGAGAGGCCCTGCACATCTGGGTCACATCTTGGGGATGTCAGAGCTGGGTGGTGCTGCCCAACTGGTGCTGGTACTTCCGAAGATCTGGTGAGGTGATTCTGGAAGACAGAGTGTCTACTTCGTTGACGGCGTTGTATCTGGCTGCTAAGGAATGTGGTATATCAAAGAACCAGGAAATATGAAATATTTCCTGAAGGAATGAATAAATGAATGTGTTCTCCAATTCCTACCTGTCTCCTCCAGACTGTCCGGGGCAGCTGACAGGCAAGAGTTGTGCTGACTTCCTTTCTCTGCCCAGCAGACTGGAGCATGAAGCAGTTTGGAGGGTGGAGGCAGCCCCCACTTCCAACAAGGCAAGCAGTCAGCAGTTGCCCCCAACTCCCTGGCCGCGGCACCCCAGGAGTGGGAGGAGCCTGCTACAGAGGCCTCCCTGGGCACCTCCATTCCTTGTTTCCATTGACTTCCACTGGTTCCCTCATTAAGCAAATCTGGCTCTTTGAGCGGGTATCCAAAGCCCTTCCCTAACTGATCCACCCTGGGCTGTGTCTCTGTTCCCCACCATGATGTCCAGTGAAGTCAGCTATCCCAGTCACGGCACAGTGAAACCCCTCTGTTTGTCTTCACGCGGGCTCTGGAAAGATGTTATTTTTTCCCTCTGTGTAGAGCAGAGTTAAGCCTGGGTCTCTGGGAACTGACCTGCCTAGCCTGTCGTGAGGGTCATGCTCGGGGACAGTGTGTGCAGGGAAATGAGCTCGGGCAAGGCTCAACTGGAGGAAACACTGACATAGATTCTTAGGACTTGCCTTCCTTACCTTTCTTCCCCCAAATTAAAACTTTTTAAATTTGTTTTATTTTTTGGTTTTGAAGTAGAACATCCTTCTTTGTTCTTGTTTAATTCTTCAAAAAGACTGAAGCAGAGACCATGACAGTTGCTTTCACCATAATCAGACAAGGTACTAACAGCTTGTATGCACAGGCCAGGAACCAGGACAACGTGCCCATCTTTTACCACGTTTTATCCATGGAAATTTCACAGAAGGTTAAATATCTGTTTAGAATTAATATGATTTAGATTGGTTTTTAGTGCTCTTGACACCGCATTCCTTCTCCTGCACCCCTGGGTTTTCCTTACACCTGTGATGTCCCCTCCCAGTGAGCGTGCAACCCTCCCCAACCCAATTCTCCTGCTCCTCTGTATGTTCTCCACCGCCACAGGCTCTACCCTTGGATCCTTTTGGGACCCTGTGGGCCTCTGCATGAGGATAAAGTTTCTGATGGAGAAAATTAGCACCAAGGACCAAGAGAGTGGAGGGAGAAACACCTTTATTTTCATTAGAAATAGTAATGCTTATAAACCTGTTGAAACTGTTAAATGTAACACACAAGAAACCAGGAACCTGGGTGGGGGTGATCTAGAGGAGAAATCTTAGAAAGAGGAACCCAGATGTCACACTTGCTCTGAGATTAAGTCACTTAGAGTAGTGGTACCCTGTGGCTTAAGCTGTCCCTCCTGCTTTGCTGTCTTTTCTGGGTGACTAGAGTACAGAGCAGTGACCTACTCTGAGGTAGATGTACCAGAGAGCAGGTGCCTAGAGATATTATCGGTTTAGGATACATCGAGGCCATTCACTTGCAGATGTGCTTCCCATGAGCAGGGAAAATTTCTTCTCTGACCTGCCCCAGAAACAGTTCCCAGGCCACTAGCCACCCATTCTCTCTTCAGAACAAGGTTACCCTAGTTTCCTGGCAGGACTTTGGATCCTGTGTTCAAAGCAGATGGAAGTCCACGGTGACACAGGACTGGGGGTCACAGGCAGACGTAGAAAGAGAGCTCAGCACTCTAATGGTGAGTCCTAGTCCCGCTGT
The DNA here is from genome assembly GCF_003265705.2 of Callorhinus ursinus. Taxonomy (NCBI): domain Eukaryota; kingdom Metazoa; phylum Chordata; class Mammalia; order Carnivora; family Otariidae; genus Callorhinus; species Callorhinus ursinus. Next base: position 327 of record NW_027399248.1, on the reverse strand, counting down.
GGTTCTTGAGATCCACTTGTAGGTCTCCTGCTGAGCCACAGACTGGCTGGCAGAAGCCTCCACAAGCCGATGGAAGCTCCAGGAGACTCAAACTAGGGAATTGATCTGTTGGCCTTCCTACACCCTTGCAGCATGTGTCCCTTTTTGGGTGTGAGTGTGTCCTCCCTGTGTGCCCCCTGATGGTGGATGAGGAGGGGATTCTTGGGGAAGCTTTTCTCACTCCAAGGGCACCTGTACAGCTTCTCCCCGGTGTGTGTCTTCTGGTGGGCATGGCCGTGGGCGCCGTTGTTGAAGCTTTTCCCACAGTGTGCGCGGGGCGGCGGGGGG
>NW_027399247.1:0-8364 GCF_003265705.2 Callorhinus ursinus | reverse complement strand
AATTTTATTTTATTATGTTATGTTAGTCACCATACAATCATCACCAGTTTTCAATGCAGTGATCCATGATTCATTGTTTTCGTACACCCCCAGTGCTCCAGTACGTGCCCTCCTTAATACCCATCACCGGGCTAACCCATCCACCCACCCCCTCCCCACCGAAACCCACAGATTATTTCCCTGAGTCCATAGTCTTTCAGGGTTTGTCTCCCCTGCTGATTCCCCCCCTTCAGTTTTCCCTTCCTTCTCCTAATGTCCTCTGTGCTATTCCTTATGTTCCACAAATAAGTGAAACCATATGGTAATTGACTTTCTTTGCTTGACTTATTTCACTTAGCATCATCTCCTCCAGTTTGATCCATGTAAATGCAAATGGTGGCTATTCATCCTTTCTGACGGCTGAGTAATATTCCATTGTCTATATGGACCACATCTTCTTTATCCATTCATCTGATGAAGGGCTTCTCGGCTCTTTCCACAGTTTGGCTATTGCGGACATTGCTGCTATGAACATTGGGGTGCATATGGCCTTTCATTTCACTACATCTGTGTCTTTGGGGTAAATACCCAGGAGTGCAATTGCTGGGTCATAGGGTAGCTCTATTTTTAGTTTTTTGAGGAACCTCCATACTGTTTTCCAAAGTGGCTATATCAACTTGCTTTCCCACCAACAGTGTAAGAGGGTTCCCCTTTCTCCACAACCTCTCCAACATTTGTTGTTTTCTGCCTTGTCCATTTTTGCCATTCTAACTTGTGTAAGGTCATATCTCAAAGTGGTTTTGATTTGAATTTCCCTGATGGCTAATGATGTTGAAAATTTTTTCATGTGTTTGTTAGCCATTTGTATATCTTCTTTGGAGAAGTGTCTGTTCATGCCTTCTGCCCATTTTTTGACTTAATTATTTGTTTTTTGGGTGTTGAGTTTGAGAAGTTCTTTATAAATCTTGGAAATCAATGCTTTGTCTGTAGTGTCATTTGCAAATATCTTCTTCCATTCTATGGGTTGCCTTTTAGTTGTGTTGACTGTTTGCTTTGCTGTGCAGAAGTTTTTTACCTCGATGAAGTCCCAAAAGTTCATTTTTGCTTTTGTTTCCCTTGCCTTTGGAGATGTGTTTTGAAAGAAGTTGCTGTAGTCAATGTCGAGAAGGTTACTGTCTATGTTATCCTCTAGATTTTCATGGATTCCTGTCTCACACTGAGGTCTTTCATCCCTTTAGAGTTTATCTTTGGGTATGGGGTAAGTAAATGGTAGACTTTCATTCTTCTGTATATAGCTGTCCAATTTTCCTAGCACCATTTATTGAAGAGGCTGTCTTTTTTACATTGCATGTTTTTCCTGCTTTGTCGAAATTTAGTTGACCACAGAGTTGAGGGTCCATAGCTGGGCACTCCATTCTGTTCCATTGATCTATGTGTCTGTTTCTGTGCCAATACCATGCTGTCTTGGTGATCGCAGCTTTGTAATATAGCATGAAATCAGGCAACGTGATGCCCCCAGCTTTGTTTTTCTTTTTCAACATTTCCTTGATGATTCGGGGTCTTTTCTGGTTCCATACAAATTTTAGCATTGTTTGTTCCAGCTCTTTGAAAAATGCCATTGGTATTTTGATTGGGATGGTGTTGAAACTGTACATTGCTCTGGGCAGCATAGACATTTTAACAATGTTTATTTTTCTAATCCATGAGCATGGGATATTTTTCCATCTTTTTGCATCTTCTGCAAACTCTTTCATAAGTGTTCTGTAGTTTCTAGAGTACAGACCTTTTACCTCTTCGGTTAGGTTTATTCTTAGGTATCTTATGGTTTTTTTGTGCTATTGTAAATGGAGTTGATTTCCTGATTTCTCTTTCTACATTTACATTGTTCTTTGCATTGATTTTATATCCTGCCACATTACAGAATTGCTGTATGAGTTCTAGTAATTTGGGGGTGGAGTCTTTTGGATTTTCCACATAAAGTATCATGTCATCTGCAAAGAGAGAGAGTTTTACTTCTTCTTTGCCAGTTTGAACACCTCTTATTTCTTTTTGTTGTCTGATTGCTGATGCTAAGACATCTAGTACCATGTTGAGCAATAGTGGCGAGAGTGGGCCTCCTTGTCATGTTCCTGATCTTAAGGGAAAAGCTCTCAGCTTTTCTCCATTGAGAATGATATTCGCTGTGGGCTTTTCATAGATGGTTTTTATGAGCTTGAAGAATGTTCCCTCTACCCCTATACTCTGAAGAGTTTTAATCTGGAAAGAATGCTGTCTTTTGTCAAATGCTCTTTCTGCATCAGTTGAGAAGACCATATGGTTCTTCTCTCTCCTCTTATTAATGTGTTCTATCACACTGATTGATTTGTGAATGTTGAACCACGCTCGCATCCCAGGGATAAATCCCACTTGGTCGTGGTGGATGATCCTTATAATGTACTGTTGAATGCTATTATCTAGGATTTTGTTGAGGATTTTGGCGTCCGTATTCATCAGGGATATCGGTCTGAAATTACTGTTTTTGATGGGGTCTTTGCCTGGTTTGGGGATCTAGATAATGCCGGCCTTATAGAATGAGTCTGGAAGCTCCCCTTCTGTTTCTATTTTTTGAAACAGCTTCAGGAGAATAGGTATTACTTCTTCTTTGAATGTTTGGTAGAATTCCCCAGGGAATCCATCAGGCCCTGGACTCTTGTGTTTTGGGAGGTTTTTGATCACTGCTTCAATCTTGTTACTGGTTATTCTCTATTCAGGTTGTCAGTTTCTTCCTGTTTCACTCTTGTCAGTTTATAGGTTTCCAGGAAGGCATCCATTTCTTCCAGGTTGCTTAATTTATTGGCATATATTTGTTAATAACAATGTCTAATAATTGTTTCTATTTCCTTGGTGTTAGTCGTGATCTGTCCCCTTTCACTCATAATTTTATTAATTTGTAGAATCTCGTCAGCTCAGGGAAATCATAAAGCATTTTCCACCTGTGCATCTCACGTCTCCATAGTCTCCTTATTTTATTGTATGAGCCTAGGAGTGTACCTTAGCTCTGCTGCTCCCCAGAGCTCCCACTCAAGTGCAGTAGCCTCGGTGATGTACACGGTGGTGACACCCATGGTGAACCCCTTCATCTACAGCCTGAGGAGCAGAGACATAAAGGAGGCTCTGAAAGGAGGAGGGCAACTATAAAAGGCACAGTTGTCCTGGTGGTGAAGAAGTGCCTTGATTGCAGGGCTCAAAGCCACAATTTTTTATTTTTGTGAAATAGAATTTGCTCCTATGTATTTCCAAAAATTTCCATTTCTTAGAATTCAACTTCTCTTTACAATTTCAGAAAACTCCATTTTCTAAGCTTTCTGCTCTGTCTGATATAGATACAGTTTTTCCCTTTATCCATTTTCATAAGTTCCCACAGTTCTTCCCAACCTTGGATCAGAAATATTTGAAAACTTCCATATCTTTGATAGGACCACTTTGATTTCTTAAAGATGATTACTTTTTTTGACATATATCATGTGAAGTAAAATTTCACTAGACTTCCTGAAGGATTAACCATGAGTTGTTTTACTCATATGAATAAAACTACTCTTCACGTCTAAGGCCATTTATAGAATTTCATCATAGAGGAAAATATGAAATCACAGTTTGCAGGTTGGGTCTGTTGTCATTCTATTTTACTCCTTAACTGCTTTTCTGGATAATGTAGATTTTATCATCATCCCCCTTAAGCCTCCGCTTATGGATAACGATGCTATAGGCTAAGAATGCCTGTGACACTCATCTGGGCCTAAGATACTTGTGACTCAGCTCTGAGCCAATGTATGGATGGACTGTCCCTTGTTATTATTATTATTTGTTGTTGATTTTGTTAAAATATAATTCACATCATGTTGCATTATTTTTAGTTGTACAATCCAATGACTCAGAAGCTGTTGATATTGCAGAATGATCATAACAAGTTCAGCTGTCATCCATCTCAATATACAATTACAAACTTTCTCTCGTGATGATAGTTGTCAAGATCCCCTCTCCTAGCTACTTTGAAGTGTACAATACAGTTTGGTTAGCTAGAGTCACCATGCTGGACATGACATCCCCATGACTTACTCAATTTATAACAGGAAATTTGTACCTTTTCACACTTTCACCCATTTCACCCGCTCCCCATGCTCTAGCTCAGACTTCTGCCAGTGTGTTCTGCATATCCACAAGCTTGGCTTGGTTTTGTTCCTATTTTAAGATTCCACACATAAATAAATACCAGCATATTGTATTTATCTTCCTCTGTCTCACTTATTTCACTGAGCATAATGCCCCCAAGGTCCATCCATGCTGTCACAAATGCCAAAACTTCATTCACTTTTATGCTGAGTATATTCCATTATATATATAACTATGTAGATATATATGACAAGTATAATTTCACTAGACTTCTTATCCTTAGAATTCCTATGTAGATATATGATACTTTCTGGTTTATTTTATTTTAATTCCAGTATAGTTAACATAATGTGTTCCATTATTTTCAGGTGTACAATATAGTGATTCAACACTTCCATGCATCACCCAGTATAGCACACTTTCTTTACCCATTCATCCACTGATGAACGTATAGGTTGTTTCCATGTCTTGGTTATTGTAATTATGCTACAATGAAATGGGGGTGTGTACATCTTTTCAATTTTGTGTTTTTGTTTTCTTTTTCTTTCCAGGTTTCTTTTTTTTTTTAATTTAAATTCAATTAGCTAACATACAGTACATCATTAGTCTCAGATGTAGTGTTCAACAATTAATCAATTGTGTATAACACCCAGGGCTCATCCCACCATGTGCTTTCCTTAACGCCCATCACCCAATTATCCCATTCCCCCCACCAACCTCCCTTCCGGCAGCCCTCAGTTTGTTTCCTATAGTTAAGAGTCTCTCAGTTTTTCTCCCCCCTTGATGACTTCCCATTGAGTTTTCCCTCTTTCCCTTACATCTTCTTTATCTATTCATCTTTCAGTGGACATCTTGGCTCTTTCCACAGTTTGGCTATTGTGGACATTGTTTCTATGAACCTTGGGGTGCAGATGCCCCTTTGGATCACTGCATTTGTATCTTTGGTGTAAATACCAATAGTGGAGTTGCTGGGTTGTAGGGTAACTCTGTTTTCAACTTTTTGAGGAACTTCCATACTGTTTTCCACAGTGGATTTACCAGTTTGCATTCCCACCAACAGTGTAAGAGTGTTCCCCTTTCTCTGCATCCTCTCCAACATTTGTTGTTTTCTGTCTTGTGTGTTATTGTTTTCTCAGATAAATGCTCAGACATGGAATTGATAGATCATATGGTAGTTCTATTTTTTATGTTTCAAGGAACCTCCACATTGTTTTCCACAGTGGTTGACCCAATTTACATCCCCACCAACAGTGCACAGGGTTCCCTTTTCTCCACATCCTCAACAACACTTATTGTTTCTTGTCTTTTTGATATTGACCATTCCAAGAGGCGTGAGGTGATATCTCATTGTGTTTCTGATTTACATTTCCCTGGTGAGTAGTGATGTTGAGAATCTTTTCATGAACCTGTTGGTCATCCGTTTGTCTTCACTGGAAAAAATGTCTCTTCAGACACCCTGCCCATTCTTTAATGAGATTGTTTGTTTGTTTGTTTGCTGCTATTGAATTGTATGAGTTCTTTATATATTTACCCCTTATCAGATATATGATTTGTAAATATTCTCTTCCATTCAGGAGGTTGCGTGTTCATTTTGTTGATGGTTTCCTTCGCCGTGCAGTTTTTAGTTTGAGATGACCCTGTGTATTTTTGCTTTTGTTCCCTTGCTTTTGGTGTCAAGTCCTAAAAATCGTTGTCAAGACCAGTATGTTTTCTTCTAGGAGTTTTATGACTTTGGGTCTTACGTTCAAGTCTTTAATCCATTTTGAGTTAATTTTTGCCTGTGGTGTTGAAGATAGTGGTCGGGTTTCATTCTTTTGCTTGTGACTGTCCTGTTTATTTCAATACCATTTATTGAAGAGACTGTTCTTTCCATATTGTATATCCTGCCTCCTTTGTCGTAAATGAATGAACCACATATCTGTGGGTTTATTTCTGGGATCTTTACTATGTTCCATTGATCTGTTTGTTTGTTTTTTTATGCCAATATCATGATGTTTTAGTTACCATAATTTTATAATATACTTTGAAATCAGGGTGCATGATGTCTCCAGTTTTGTTCTTCTTTCTCATGATTGCTTTGGGTATTCAGGGTCTTTGTGATTCCATAAAAGTTGTAGGATTATTTGTTCTATTTTTGTAAAAAAAATGCCATTGGAATTTTGACAGGAATTACACTGAATCCACAGATTGCTTTGGGTAGTATAGACATTTAAACAGTATTAATTCTTCCCATCAATGAGCATGGAATATTTTTCCATGTATTTGTGACAACTTCATTTTCTTTCAGCAGTATCTTATAGTTTTCAGTGTATGGGTGTTTGGCCTTCTTGGGTTTTGTTCCTTTCTTTTTTTATTTCAATTCAATTAACCAACATATAGTACATCATTAGTTTTTGATGTAATGTTCAATGATTCATTAGTTGCATATAACACCCAGGGCTCATCACATCATATGCCCTCCTTAATGCCCATCACCCAGTTACCCCCATCTCCCCACCCACCTCCCTTTCAGCAACCCTCAGTTTGTTTCCTAGAGTCCAGAGTCTCTCATGATTTGTCTCCCTTTCTGATTTCTTCCCATTCAGTTTTCCCTCCCTGTCCCTATGATCCTCCACACTCTTCCTTATATTCCACATATGAGTGAAACCATATGATAATTGTCTTTCTCTGCTTGACTTATTTCACTTAGCATAAGACCCTCCAGTTCCATCCACCTGGATGTAAATGGTAGGATTCATCCTTTCTGATGGCTGAGTAATATTCCATTGTATATATGAACCACATCTCCTTTATCCAACCATTCATTTGTTGAAAGACATCTCAGCTCCTTCCACAGTTTGGCTTTGTGGGCATTGTTGCTATGAACATTGGGGTGCATGGGGCCCTTCTTTTCAATACATCTGTATCTTTGTGGTAAATACCAAGTTGTGCAATTGCTGGGTCTTAGGATAGCCATCTTGTTTAAATTTATTCTTAGATATTTTATTTGTGTTGATGCAGTTGTAAATGGGATTGTTTTCTTAATTTCTCTTTCTGAGAGTTTGTGATTAGTGTATATAAATGCAATCAATTTTTGTATATTCACTCTATATCCTGCTGAATTCATTGAGTAGCTTTCACAGATTTTCTTCTCTTAAACACTTTCTTGAAATACAATGACATACAATAAACTAAACATATTTAAAGTAAATAAAACATACGTAGTCTTTTTTTTAAAGATTTTTATTTATTTATTTGAGAGAGAGAGAATGAGAGATAGAGAGCAAGAGAGGGAGAAGCAGACTCCCTGCTGAGCAGGGAGCCCGATGTGGGACTCGATCCTGGGACTCCAGGATCATGACCTGAGCCGAAGGCAGTCGCTTAACCAACTGAGCCACCCAGGCGCCCAAAACATACGTAGTCTTAAGTATTTTATTGGAGCACTGTTACATGTGAAATATATATTTACATATATACATATTTAAAGTGCACAACTTCAGGAATTGAAAGAGTCATTGAAAACTCATGGGGACACACTACATGATTGCATTTCCAGAAGGCCCACGGTAAGTTCTAACTACTTCATTATGCAATTGCTAGGGTGTAATCCCTCCAGCCTTTGTTTCTTTCTGAACACAATATGGAATCATAAACATATCTTCGAGGGATGTTGTGAGGAATGATGAAATGTGTGGAAATACTCTGTTGGGTCCAAAGAATGTTCAAGGCTAAGGGTTGTGTGTATGTAAATATATGTGTATTCATGTACATATTTATTTCAAGAAAATACACTCAGATGTGTATATGTACATGCATAAGACTCAAACCATCATTCTAATTCATTGTAACCTATTTCTTGTGTTGAAAGAAAGCTTGAGAGAAACTTGGAGGGTAAAGAAATGAAAAGTACAAACATTCGCGTTCACATGAAATTCTAGGAATGTAGAAATTTAGACAAATTTCGAGTAGAACAGGTGGCCTTAATGTTCACAATGAATTGCTTTTCCTATCTTAATGCCCAGAGGCCTCAAAGACAGAACCACATTGACATCTATGCAAAGAGAACTTCTCTCTACCAGCTAAATGGGCTGTATATCTCCAAACTGACTTTAGATCTTTCTTCTTCTTAAGGTAGGGTTTCAACACAAAATGTCCTTAACCAAGGAAGCTAAGTGACGGAATTTAGAGGCTTAAGTTCAGTTACATCAAAGAAAACTTTATTGGAGAAATCTTTGTCACTTTTCTATTGCTGCTATC
>NW_027399246.1:3465-8368 GCF_003265705.2 Callorhinus ursinus | reverse complement strand
AGGGGCAGAGGGAGAAGCAGACTCCCTGCTGAGCTGGGAGCCCGAGGCGGGATTCGATCCCGGGACTCCAGGGTCATGACCTGAGCCGAAGGCAGTCGCCCCACCAACTGAGCCACGCAGGTACCTGAGATTAACATTTAAACCGGTGCACATTGAGTAAAGCAGATTATCCTCCATAGTGTAGGTGAGTCTCATCTAATCAGCTCAAGGCCCTAAGAGAAAAAAGTCAGAGGTTCTCCAAGGAAGAGGGAATTCTGCCTCCAAACTGCCTTTACACTTGAGCTTCAACACCCACTTTTCTCTGGGTCTTCAGCCTGCCAGCGTACACTGTAGATTTTGGACGTACCAGCTTCCAAAATCACATGAGACAATATAAATTTCTCTCTCTCCCTCTTTATTGATACATGACAGATAGATGATAGATAGATAGATAGATAGATAGATAGATAGATAGACAGATAGATAGATAGATAGACAGACAGATAGATATAGACACACTCACACTGGACTTGTCTTGTCTTCTGGCCACTGTCATTTGATCCAAAGGTAGATACTTGACTCAAGCTAGGCCATATTCTCTTCCCCTTATAATTTGGAACTTGGGGGGAAGGGAAATGAAGACCAATAAGTGTGGGGACTGAACCATAGCAACAGGAGAAAGTCTACAAATTCCTATTATTGAGGGTCTTCGAACTGTGTTGGTCTTCCTTCCCCAAATCTGACATCTTTAAAGTTTCCTTAATTTACGAGAATTTTCCAGTATCTTTCTTGTTAAAATTAAAAACATGCTTGCTCCCTCTCTCTCTTCCTCTCTCCTCCCTTCCCACCCCCCATTTTTTTTTTTTTTTGGTTGCTTCAAGTTAACCAGAATTCTTTGTCATTCTTTGCAACCACGAGAAACTTTCCCTTGTAGCATATTTTCAGAATACTTCAATGTTTTGTTAGGTGTCAGATTCTCCCTCTAGTCTGTGAGCTCCCTGGAGAAAGAAATTGTCTTTCTCATCTCTGTGTCTTTAGCACCTAGCAGCCCCAGACACACAGAAACTCCTCAGCAATGAAGGCATTACTTTCCTATTGCTGCCAGAAAAAAAGTGCCACACATTTAGTGGCTTAAAACAACACCCATTTATTATGTCACATTTCTACAAATCAGAAATCCGGGCACATTGTGGCTTGACTACTTCTCTGCACTGAGTCTCCAAAACCCCGTATCAGCAAGGCTGTGTTCTTTTCTGGAAGTTTAGGGGATGCATCTGCTTCCAAACCCATTCAGGTTGTTGGCAGAATTGCAGTCCATGAGTTGTAGGACTGAATCTGTGTTTTTGCTGGCTGTTTGCCAAGTGCCATCCCCTATTCCTAAAGGCCATCCATGTTCCTTGTTTTGTGGCTCCCCTCCTCCACCTTCAAACCAGCAATGACAGATCAAGCCCTTCACATGCCTCGTATCTCCTCAACCTCCCCTTCTGCTCATCTCTCTGACTTCCTTTCCTTCACTTAAGGGCTCATGCATTTATATTGAGCCCACTGGAAAATCCATTAAATAATCACCATATTTTAAAGTCAGCTATCAGCCCCCTAATTAAATCCATCTGCAAAGTCCCTTCACAGCACTACCAAGGTTGGCGTTTAATCAGATAACCAGGGGATGGCATCTTCAGGACATAGCATTAGAAATCTGCCTTGTGCAGGAGATGGATGAGGTCAGGTAAGGCTGGCACTGTTCCAGCTATTTCCAGGACAGGGAGGAAAGGGGTGCAGCACCTTGCCTACTTGTCTTTGAGGGCCCTGTTTATAGTTACCCTGCTCTGTGTGACTTCTAGGGAGGAGAAGGTTGAGTCCCAGCTGTACTGTGGTCTCTGTCTTTGGTTTACACCAGAACATAGAGATTTTTCCTGCTAACAGTGAACTTATTCTACCAATATTTTTCTCTAAACTTACACTAAAAAACATCATGACAAAATGAGGTTTATTCCAAGTTTCCATGGCTGGTTTAATACTCAAAAATCAGTCAATATAATTTACACATTAGCAAACTAAAAAGGGAAAATATATGATCACATCAATATATGCAAAAAAGCATTTAACAAAAGTCAAGATCTATTTATGATAAAAACATTTAGCAACCTAAGAACCGATCCTTAACCTGTAAGGATATGTAAAGATTAACTATCTTTGTACTTGCTGGTGAAGCATGAATGCTTTCGCTCTCCAGCCATCAGTGGGCAAGGATGTCCTCTGCCACCACTTTTATCCAATACTGTATTAGATTCCTAGCCTATGAAATAAGCAGCATACAGATTGGAAAGACCTAATAAGTTAGTTCATCCAGGTCACAACATACAAAGGCAATATGCAAGGGTCAACTTATTTACTCTAGAAATGAAACATTGGAATTTAAAAAAGCCTTTTAATATTAAAAATCAAAATATATAGGTACAGGATCTGTATACTAAAAACTACAAAATTCTGATAAAAAACCAGACATCAAATAAATGAAGACATATGGTGTGGTAAAGAATTAGAAGGCAATATTCTTACGATGTCAAGTCTCCTTAATCTGATCTATAGATTCAGGGCATCTCAACCAAAATCCAAGAAGTCTTTATTTATAGCCATTGAAAATTAATTGTAAAATATATATGGAAAAGAAAGGGAACTAGAATAGTCAGAACAATGTTGGGAAAGAAAAACAAGGTTGGAAGACTCTTACCACCTGATTTCAAGATTTGCTATAAATTTACAATAACTAAGACATTGTAATATTAACAAAAGGCCAGACATAGAGATCAGTGGAACAGAATTGAGAATATAGAAGTAGACCCACCAAAAAAAAACAATCAATTGATTTTGAATGAAGTTGCAAATGTAGAAATGTAGGAAGAATCATTTTCTCAACAAATGTTGCTGGACATGTGGGACATCCATACGCAAAAAAGAAAAGTGTTCAACTAATACCTCATACTTTATAGAAAGTAAATTATAACTCAAAGTGGACAACAGACTTATTTAAATTATAAAACTATAAAATTTCTATAAGAAAACACAGGAGCAAACTTTAATGACCTTTGATTATGTAATTTTTAATTATAATAATGAACCACAATCCATAAAAGAAAAAAAAATCATAAATTAGACTTTGTCAAAATTAAAAACTTTTGTGCTGAAAAGGACACACTTAAGAGATTGAAAGGACAAGCCACAAACTGGGAAAAAAATATTTGCAAATCACATTTCTGACAAAAGACGAGTATCCAGAATACATAAAGAACTCACAAAACTCAAAAATAAGAAAATAAGCCAACCCAATTTTTTAATGGTCAAATGATCTAATAGGCATGTTGCCAATAATGGCATTTAAGCACATGAAAAATTAATATCATTGGTCACTAGGGAAATGTAAATAACACCACAATGTAATACCACTACTCACCTGTTAGAGTGGCTAAACCCAAAACGCTTACCATATGCCAGCAAGAACACAGAACAGCTCAAACTTTCATACATTGCTAGTTTGCTGGTGAGAAAAGAAAATGGTAAACATTTTTGGTAAGCCGTTGAGCATTTTCTTAGTGTTAAATATACACTTACTATACGACAGCATTTCCACTCCTAGTTATTTACTCAACAAAAGGAAAACTTAGGTTCACATAAAGACCTATGGTGAATTTTTTTTGCATTTTTTTATTATGTTATGTTAATCACCCTATGGTGAATTTTTATAAAAGCTTTATTCACCATTTCCAAGAGCTAGAAATAACCCATATGACCTTCAAATGAAAATGGATAAACTAGGGTAACACCCATACAATGAAATACTACTCAAAAATAAATAGAAACAAACAATTGATTGACACAGCAACATGGATGGATCTTAAACTCATTTGCTGTGAGAAAGAAGTCCAGCCCCCACAGCTACATATTATATTATTCTCTTTATACAACATCTTGGAAAAGGCCAAGCTATAAAGATGGAAAGCAGATCAATGGTTGCCAGGAGTTGGGTGATAGTAGGGGGAATGTAATTGTTCTCTGTGGCAGTCAACATATGACTATTCGTCTGTCAAAAATCCATAAAAAACTGTATATCATAAAGAGCAAATTTGTTGTATGTAACTTACACTTTTAAAAACCAACAAGCATGTTGGGTAGATGGGGCAGTCAAGAGGGGATGCCGACTATGAGAAATGACTGTCACAAGTGAATCATGTAAGCTCACTGATCAGACTAGGGAAGAGCTGATCTATGTATCTTCAGGAAATCTGTTTTGACTGCATACTGAAAGGCCAAAGACAAAAAGAACTATACATGACACAGTACCTTACCTGGTAAATTTGTTTTTCTCTGGGGCATAGGTTAGCAATTTGAAATTACTTCATGTGTGTACCAGGACTGAACAAGCAAGAAATGTACTGTATTTCATGAGAGGCAGGCTTCTCAGTGGGAAATAAAAGTTATGAATAAGGAGGAGGGTGGCTAGATAGACTGCACCATGTGATTGCTAGACTGGACTCAGAAGTATCAATACAGACTCATGTTTTTATAAAATATATGTACATGTAGAAATATGCAGAAATAAATATGGATATGTGTGCACATACATTCCCTGGTTCTGTCTGCAGACCTAGAAGTAATGACACTCCAGTAGCAATGAGCACATGCAGTGCCCAGATTTTGGTTCCTAAATCTATTTTGCAATATAAGAAACCAGGGCTTATGGAGAAGAGACTGATTCCACAGCTGTAGCAAAGAATATGCAAGATGACTGTGAAGGCTTGGTAATGCCAGAAAACAAGGATGTGCTCAGACAAAGTGGATGAAAGTGTGTAACAATACAGGAGTCAAACTGAAAGAGCTCCCAGTAGCCAAATCTGAAACAATTTAGCAACAAAATAAATAATTATAG
>NW_027399246.1:0-3365 GCF_003265705.2 Callorhinus ursinus | reverse complement strand
TTCCTAAATCTATTTTGCAATATAAGAAACCAGGGCTTATGGAGAAGTGACTGATTCCACAGCTGTAGCAAAGAATATGCAAGATGACTGTGAAGGCTTGGTAATGCCAGAAAACAAGGATGTGCTCACACAAAGTGGATGAAAGTGTGTAACAATACAGGAGTCAAACTGAAAGAGCTCCCAGTAGCCAAATCTGAAACAATTTAGCAACAAAATAAATAATTATAGTATTAGAATTTAACCCAAAGAATAAAATAAATAACTCTACTGTTGCAAAATAAATAAATGAATGAATGAATGAATGAATGAATGAATAAATAAATAAATAAATAAATAAATAAATGAGGGAGAAGGGGTAATTCTTACTCCTAGAGAAATTTCAACGGGTAAAAGTAGAAAGAATGAGGAAAATAGAAAATCTCCACTAGAACCCCACAATAAGGATCCACCAATAGAGGCTAGAATTAGCAACATTTTAAAAGGAAATAGGTTATTTTCATAGTCTCAGAGGATCTGCCTCAAACTAAATATTTATTAATTCCAAAGGGAAAATAGTAAGTTTATGATGGAGAATCCTAGCAGACACCACCCTAGCCTAGGGGTCAAGGTTAATTCACCAGCAGTAAGACAGATAGATATCATGTATGTACCTTTCGATATGATGAACTAAGGCCCCATCACCCCTGTGATACTCATCTCCAAAACGCACAAGCTCAATCTAATCATGAGAAGCCAAATTTAAGGGACATTTCACAAAATAACTGACCACTACTTTCAAAGGGTCAAGTTTTGGAAAGACAAGGAAAGACAGTGAAATTGGTACAGATTGGAAGAGACCAAGCAGACATGACAAATAAATGCAAGGTGACACTCTGGATTAGATCTCAAATAGAAAAGGGACATCAGTGGAAACCCTGGTGAAATCTGAATGAAGTCTTCTGTTTAGTTGGCAGCATTGGGCAAATGTGAATTTCTTAGTTGTGAGCATTGTGCTATGGTTTTGTTAGATGTTAACATTAACAGACACTGAATGAAGGAGATCTAAGAACTCTGTACTATTTTTTGCCATTCTTCTGAATGTCTAAGAGTATCTCAAAAGTAAAAGTTTTAAAAAAGGTTATTGGTTAATTTTCACTATAAATGTCTTAATTTTTCAAGCTACTGATCTCCTGGTGAGGTGCCTTCTCTTCTCAGAAGCCACATTGATTTTCTCCTGCTAGCCTACAGATACAGATTAATGCTATGGATAGATATATTTGTCCCTTTTTGAGATACTGTTATTCACTCAGTGCCCCCATAGTTCATGTTCATCACCGCATAAACAAACACTCTAAACATGCTGTCAGTTCCCTGGCTCCTATTTATCATCTTCATGTTTTGAACAACGGTTCACCATTGACCCAATAGATGCTATTATGTCTCATGAATTCCGACCAATGGTTCAGGAGTTATTCTATTAAAATGGGAAGGGGTGAGTGGAGGAAGTTCAAAACCTAATTTCAGAGGGGCCAACACAAAGCCCATTTGATTTCAGGATTTCTGAGTGTTACATGCTTATGACCTTGGCCCTGGCAAACACAGCCTCCTTCCCCAAGCAGGGTGCCCCCAGGAGTTTACATGGGCATAGAGATCAGGCAATTTAAGTTGAAACCTCGAGGTACCAAGTAAAGCATAATAAAAGCCTCCAGAAGGAAAGGATTTGCTCTTCCTGGCATCGGGGAAGGAGGTGTCAGAGAGAGAAGGTTTGGTGGAGGGACCAGCATTCAAGTTTGATTGTGACACATGAGTACAGTTTCTACAAAGAAAAAGGAGGAGAGAGCATTCCAGGAAGAGGGAAAACAGCGATCACATAACACTGATAGATTGGACATTGGTTGCACACAGGGTGAGGAATATGAGAAATACAGCTCATTGGATGTTCGGGGGTCTCATGAAAACAGTTATTTCACCTCTCCAAAGACATGGTCCTGATCATTTCATGTTCGATATGCTGCCAGGATTCTCAGATTTTTGCAAATTCCTGTTGTTTTGTTAATAATAATGATGGTCCAGCAAATTGGTTCCCTGTGCATTCAGAAGCTCTGGATCCTATGCTGCAGGCTGGACCCTCCCACAGGGACTTCAGCTCAGTCTGCGGTGGGGCTGCTGGGGAGAGAAACAGGAAAGTCAGCCACTGTCACCCATCACGTCGGAAACAATGAGAAATAGTTCTGAGCACAGGGCCACTTTGCTCAAACTGCCAGAATTAAATGTTCTCAGGGTGATTCCATTTAGACTCAATGCAAATCTTTTAGTGTCTAAAGATATTAAATAAGAAACAGCAGTCTCTGGCTTAAGTGTCCTGCTATTATCATTCTCATATTCTTGATAGATAAGAGGTAAACGCCTCTGGGTTCTGAATAAATGTGGGGAGCTCAGAGGTGTTGCTTTATCAGCATTTGGCTGGCTTACTTGGTTTAAAGTGAGCCAAAATAATAACACGTTCAGATGACGTGATTGTCCTTAAAATGGCATTATGATATTGAGGGCAGAAACCAGACTGTGCTTCCATCAGGTGAATGAGGGGAAGAGGTTAGGAATGTAATGCTGAGTAACCAACAACCTGAAATTTCTTAGGAAGAGGAATGAGAAAGTCCATACAGTATGTGGAGTTATTTCCATTTTTTGAGACAAGAAAAGGCAATAGACCTGAGTGGCATGTACTTATTTTTATCTACTTTTTCCACTAAAATTAGGGTTCTCTTACAAGGATAAGTGAGTCATACACACCCAGGATTTGTCAACACTGAATCCCTGGGAATATTTTCTCTACGAATGGAGGTGCTATGGGTCTCGGTACTGAACTCCCAAGGACTTCTGACTTGCCCTTTTTCCCCTGGTTTTGCACTGGGGGCCCAGACCTTTCCTTTTCCTTCCTGTTTTATTTTCTGTGACTGTGTCTTGATGATTGTTTTATTTCCTGTTCTCAACTTGGTTTCTTCCTCACCACACTGAAATAAACATGTATCACGGAAATAACTGACACATGTTAGTGAATTTGTAAAAGGAGTATATGTCATAGAAACGAAGATGTTTAATTTAACATCTTTTAAAAATGGACCATGAGAGAATCACGGAGTACTCATCTGAAAACATGGTAGAGTTGGAATATTGGGTCTGAAAAACAGAAAATTTTGGAAATAGTAGAGACCAAAATCCTGTGGGTTTTGTATTTCACTATGGAGTATGGATGGATAATGTATTTGGGAAACATGTCACAAGCATTATCCATCCAGTTCTTGTTCCCAATCAAAAGGAACTTGGAAGTCATTCTAACCAAATGCCCACAGTTTGCAGAGACCAAAAGGAAAACCCAAAGAAGTTAA
>NW_027399245.1:0-8368 GCF_003265705.2 Callorhinus ursinus | reverse complement strand
AGAGGGAGACAAAGCATGAGAGACTCTGGACTCCAGGAAACAAACTGAGGGTTGTAGAAGGGAGGTCCGTGGGTGGATGGGGTAACTGGGTGATGGGCATTAAGGAGGCCACATGATGTGATGAGCACTGGGTATTATGTTCACCTGATGAATATTTGAACATTATATCAAAACTAGTGGTGTAGTATATGTTGACAAATTGAATGTAAATTTAAAAAAGGGATGTTATTAAGGAAACAAAACAAAACAAGGGAGCAAATGGAAAGAGAGAAGAAAGAAAGAAAGAAGAAAGAAAGAAGAAAGAAAGAAAGAAAGAAAGAAAGAAAGAAAGAAAGAAAGAAAGAAAGAAAGAAAGAGAAAGAAAGAAAGAAAGAAAGAAAGAAAGAAAGAAAGAAAGAAAGAAAGAAAGAAAGAAAGAAAGAAAGAAAGAAAGAAAGAAAGAAAGAAAGGAAGAAGAAAGAAAGAAAGGAAGGAAGGAAAGAAAGAAGGAAGGAAGGAAGGAAGGAAGGAAGGAACAAACAGAGAAGCAAACCAAGAAACAGGTCCCTAAGTATAGAGAACACACTGATGGTTACCAGAAGAGAGGTTGGTGGGGGGATGGTTGAAATAGGTGATGGGGTTAGGTAGTGCAGTTGTGATCAACATGGGGTATTGTATGGAAGTGTTGAATCACCATATTGTACACCAGAATCTAATATTATACTGTATGCCAACTGACTGGAATTAAAATAAATTTTTAAAGATTTTATTCATTTGACAGAGAGACAGAGCACAAGCAGGGGGGTGGGGCAGGAGAGGGAGAAGCAGGCTCCCCGATAAGCAGGGAGCCAGGTTTGGGACTCAATCCCAGGACCCTGGGATCATGAATGCCCTGAGCTAAAGGCGGATGCTTAATTGACTGAGCCACCCAGGCATCCCTAAAATAATTTTTTTAAAAAGAACACACATTTATTACCTTATAGTTCTATGGATTAAGAATCCAACAAGGATTTCATGGAACTTAAATCAAGGTGTCAACTGGGCTGCCTCCCTTCTTAAGGCTCTAGGGGACAATCTGTTTCTTTGCGTTTTCTAGTTTTTATAGTCTGGATATTCCTTGCTCATAGTTCTTTCCTCCATCTTCAGCCCTAGCAATAGTAGGTGGAGTCCTCCTTATACAGCATCATTATGACCTCCTTTTCTACCTCTTCCAGTTTTAAGGTCTGCGTGTAATTCCAGGGGGCCGCCTGGATAATCCAAGATGATCTCCCCTTCTCAACCTCCTTAACATAAGCACCTCTGTAGAGTCCCTTTTGCTGTGTTATGTAACATATTCACAGGTTCCATGCATTAGAATGGGGGACCTCCTATGGAGAGGGCATTATTCTGGCCCACACTATTAACTCAGGTGAAAACTGATGTCAGATGTGCCCTCTAAAATCTTTTCTATTTTAACAGTTTAGTAAAAGTAAACCACTACCTCAAGGCGCAATCAAGACAAAGGCAAATCAGAACCCTAGAGGGCTCCATCAAGGACTATAAAATTGCCCAAGTACTAGTCTATTCAGAATAGTTGTTTTGCTTTGTTTTCCAGATCTGGTTTTTTTCCCTCAAAAGGCGGGCTTTGATTGCGGAAATCTCATCCTAGTGGCGGAGAGAGGGAAGGCTGTGGGAGAGTGGGGCGCCTGGGACCCCACCAACCCCTCGCTGTGAACTCTGAGCTGGGTCTGAGTAGGCAGAAGGGATGGTTTCCTTTGGACCTGCCCTTGCCTCTCAACACGGGGATCCTTGTGCACCTCTCCGAGGCAGCCACGAGGGGGCGCCGCTGCCCAACCCTAGGAACCAGCCGTGTGAAAAAGCAGGCACCTGGATGTTTTCGGTGTGTGGGGTGTTCCCCGCAGGTCTCAGCCCCAGTGCTCAGAGGTTACTGACTTTCGGTCACACCCCCGGGTTGTCCAGGCCTGTGGCGGGGAGGTGGTGGGGGAACCGGCTTGGAGGCTGACCTCCACAGGTGCAACCCTCTCACTCTGTCTCCTCCAAAACAGGTTCTGACCAGAAAGAGAGAGAAGGACAGAGAGAGAGAGAGAGGTATCTGTGCTTCCCTGTCTGGTGGAAAGTTGTACCTCAGGTTCTCTCAGGCTGGCGCAGCCTTCTCTGTGCTGGGCGCTGTGTGTGTGTGTGTGTGTGTGTGTGTGTGTGTGTGTGTGCGCGCGCACGTGTGGTGTCGGCCTGGAGCCGCAGGGAGAGGGAGGAGAAGTGGTAACCAAATCAGGCTGATGGGGAGAAGACGGAGGAGACTGGGAGTGAGAGGAAGGAAGCCCAGGCAGGTGGAGGAGGGGTGGGGGAAGAGGAGGAGCATCAGACCTGAAATCCAAGGTGGGAGGGGAGGTGGGAGGCAGGGTTACTGGGTTAGGGGGTGGGGGAGTGAGGAGAGGCCCTTGAAGTCATGGACCGGGCGTGTCTGATGTAAATCAGGCAAGGTTGCGGTGTGGTTCTGGGTGGTAGAATTACCGGGGCTGAGAAAGTAGCAGCGCTGTTGCTTCCATTGTATTAGGAAGACTCGTGTAGGAGGGTTAGGATGCTTGAGACAGGAGTGGGTGTAGAGGGTTTTGGGGTGTGGCAGCCTAGTGACTGTGTGTTTAAGGTGGAAGGCCTGCGAGGCTCTGATGGGGTGGAGGCAACACAAATCATACTCGGCGGGGGGAGTCTTGATCCTGAA
The DNA here is from genome assembly GCF_003265705.2 of Callorhinus ursinus. Lineage (NCBI taxonomy): Eukaryota > Metazoa > Chordata > Mammalia > Carnivora > Otariidae > Callorhinus > Callorhinus ursinus. The sequence continues at coordinate 5,670 of NW_027399245.1, read as the reverse complement.
AGTGGTTTCTCCTGGGTGAGGCTTATCCATTCCATTCCTGTGCTGACCTCTGCAAATTCCCTAAGTATGGAAAACTTGGTTGCATAATTTGCTGAAGACGGGAGCTGCATTTATATTTTTTGGAGTCTTCTAAGAAGCACTACAGCAAGGTCTCTGAGACAGTCAGAATTTGTGCTCCTATCTCTTTTCAGTGCTTAGCCCGTCAGTGCTTTGGAAAAGTTGCTTTGTGTTTTTCTCTTCCCACTGGGGACAGAGGTAAGCAGGCTAGGTGTTATCCCTCAAACACTCCACAAAATCTCAGACAAACCCTGGACTTCAGGCTTGAAGGGAGGGCTGTGGCTCTTTACTCTGTAAAACTCTCTATTCAGAATCTACATTGACATTTTCCAACTTTGACTTTCACTTAGGGGAGTCACACCAATGTGCACTCACAAGAACTGGTTTTCTCTCCTCCCTGAAACAACAGCAACAAAACCAAATGAGATCCAGGAAATGCAGATTTCCAAGATACTGGGCATCGGGCAAAGAAGACAGCTGACCTGGAGACAATGGTGAGCAGACCCCTACAGTTGCTCCAAGGTACTGCCTCCAGAGAGTTTCCAGACAAGGCACAGGGGAGGTGCAATTGAAGAGAAGCCCAGTAGACATCATGGAGTTGAGGACACTGAGCTGAGAATCCACAGGATAGTGTATGGGTGAGGACAGAGCTGCAGAAAGTCAACTAGTGAGAGCTGTGGAAGAGTCCTCCATCCCTGCAGCAGGGTCCTGCTCAAGGCCTCCGTGGGAGGCAAAGACAGCAAGTCAGTAGACAATCATTTGAATAGGGCCTGGTGCTCACACAGCTCTGGGAATAGAGCCTGTGCCCAACAGATAGGCTGAGAAAAGGAACCCTCTTTATTCCCAAGGCATAGGGTGGGGAGGACTCAGGGAGGTCTTGCCACAGTACTGGGAACTCATCATTAGCCCTCCAGGGAGCACTGCTCTGGACCACTGAACAAATCATTAAAGCAATACCAGAAATGATCAGTTTCCAAGTAACTTAAATGCATCCTTAAACAAAGCTCAAAATTATAGAGAACACAGAAATATCCAGCAACCAACAAGGTAACATTCACACTGTCTGGCATTCCATCCAAGAGTTTCAGATATGCCAAGAAGCAGGGGACATAACCCCTCATGAGGAGACATATCAATCATCTGAAAATGATCCAGAGCTGACACAGATGCAAGAATCACCTGCCAAGGACAATTAAGCATTTATTATAATTGTATTCCATCAGTTCAAAACATTCAGCAGACCCACAACTATATGTTCAAATAATCTTCAACAAAGCAGAAAAGAATATCCAATGAAAAAAGATCTCTCCAACAAATGGTGTTGGGAAAACTGGACAGGAACATCCAGAAGAATGAAACTGGACCACTTTCTTATACATACTCGAAAATAAAATAAAAATGGATGAAGAACCTAAGTGTGAGACAGGAAACCAACAAAATCCTAGAGGAGAACACAGGCAGAAACCTCTTTAACCTCGGCCACAGCAACTTATTAGACACGTCAGGAAGCAAGGGAAACAAAAGCATAAATGAATTATTGGGACTTCATCAAGATAAAAAGCTCTGAACAGTGAAGGAAAAAATCAACAAAATTAAGAGGCTGCCTACAGAGTGGGAGAAGATATTTGCAAAGGACATATCTGATAAAGGGTTAGTACCCAAAATCTATAAAGAACTTATCAAACTCAACACCCAAAAAAGAAAAATTCCAGTTAAGAAATGGGCAGAAAACATGAATAGACACTTTTCCAAGAAGACATACAGATGGCTAACAGACAGATGAAAAGATGCTCAACATCACTCATCATCAGGGAAATACAGATCAAAACCATAATGAGATACCAACTCACACCTGTCAGAATGGCTAAAATTTACAACACAGGAAATAACAGATGTTGGTGAGTTGCGGAGAAAGGGGAACCCTCTTGCACTGTTGGTAGGAATGCAAACTGGTGTAGTCACTCTAGAGAACATTATGGAAGATCCTGAAAAATTTAAATATGGAACTACCCTAGGATCCAGCAATTGCACTACTAGGTATTCACCCAAAGGACACAAAAACACAGATTCAAAGGGGCACATGCACCCCAATGTTTATAGCAGCATTATCAACAATAGCCATACTATAGAAAAAGCCCAAATGTCCATTGACTGATACCTGGATAAAGAAGATGTGGTGTAGGGGTGCCTGGGTGACTCAGTCGGTTAAGCGTCTGCCTTCGGCTCAGGTCATGATCCCAGGGTCCTGGGATCAAGCCCCGCGTCAGGCTCCCTGCTCGGCGGGAAGCCTGCTTCTCCCTCTGCCTCTGTCATTCCCCTGCTTGTGTTCTCTCTTGCTCTCTCTCTCTCTCTGACAAATGAATAAACAAAATCTTTAAAAAAGAGAGAGAGAGAGAGAGCGCGAGACACCTGGGAGCCCTGGTTGCAGGAGCAGGGACTCTCCCTAAGTAGTGGAGAAGCCGGTGTTGGGATGCTTAGAAGAAAATGCCATCAAGCTTCCTTGACACCTCCTACTGGCTGCTCTCAGGAATGAAGAGGAAAACACAGAATAAAAAGAAAACAAGGGCTGCAACTGAACTGGAAGAAGACCCTATTCCACACATGGGAGAAATGCTTTTAAAATATCTGGAGAATGCCAGAAAGCAGAGCATTTGGAGTCAGACGGCTCTAGCAAAACATGACCTAAGAAATGTGAAAGAAGTTTTAATGCAGGTGGGTCCAATCAAGGAGGGCTTCCAGGAAGAGGGTTTTAAGGAATTTTGGCTGGTGGGGGAAAGAGATGTTAGTCTGGCTTCTGCCGAGGGAAGCTGGCAGCTCACTTACTTAGGCTGAGGAGCCACACTGAGGATTCTGATGGTGTGGTGCTGACCCAGGATGTATAGACTGCTCTCAGCTCTCAGCTCTGATGAGAAAACTGCTTGATGAGCCAGCAGTGAGCTAACCCTGACCTGAGCTATCAGTACCAGAAGGGGGCTGGAGAGAGGCAGGAAATGTTCACAGAGCTCCTTTTACCTTTTCATGACATGCCCAGCCCTGGGCCTAAAGCTGGTTTGGGAGGAAGCTAATTGGTTGGCTCACTTCCCCTCCATCCCAACCCTCTGCCCTCCCTGAGCAAGCTAGCAATTTGCCTCTCCTCTGGCACCACTCACTGTTGCCTGCCCCTGTTGAGATTAGGCCTTTCCACCTGGGTAAACCAGTGGCTGGTGGGGACTAAGGAACTCCCGGGTGCCTGGCTCACTTTGCCTCCCACATGTGGACAGCCCAGCAAGGATGGCTGAGCTTTCTTGTGCCTGCTTGGATCTGTGCTAAGTGTTCTTGAGGGCAAGGGATTGGTGTGGGGCTCTTGGCTTAATAGGGGGTGAGTTGGACTTGGAAGGGCCCTCAGAGGTGGCGAGACCCCTTATATTGCAGATGAAGAAACTGATACCTGCAGACAGACCTGAGCAAGGCTATAAAGCATTTTAGTGACATAGCAGGAATTGGGCTCAGACATCCTGCTTCCTGGTTAAGGGCAATTCCAATTACACCTCCCTCAGGGCTACTGGGTATCTACAGAATGACTCTTCCTAAACCTGTTCCCAGTGTGGGAGCCATGCTCTCAAGGAACTTACAGCCTAGAAGACAACTATTTTTATATAGCCTCTTGGTAGTCAACACCTGTCCCTTCCCTGCTACAAAACTCCCCTGGCTCCCCATCACCCAGGGGAGAAATCTGAGCTGCTTAGCACAGGACACATAGCCCTTTAGGAGTGGGCCCACTTTGCCTCTGTCAACCCTCTCCAGCCTCTCACCTGGGGGCACATGGGGCCCACCTGTCTCATGCACATCCAGGCTTTTGTCTTTGGTGCTGTCACCCTGGAGTGCCCTTACCCACTACAGGGTGTGGTCCTCCCCACCTCTCATGGCTCAGTTCAAATGCCACCTCATCCAGGAGACTGCTCTGTTCTTCCTAATTGGGAACAATCTCTTCCTCCCAGAAAATTGCTCACAAACCACTTCTGGCTCTCAGCACTTTTTCTCCTGGAATACGGTTGTTTACATATTTTGCCTTTGTCTCACAGTTGCCTGTACATCCTCAACATGCATTCTTAGTCAGGATCACATCCTCCCAAGCACATACCCTGGGGCTTGGCATATGGAAGACCTCACATTTGCTGAAGAATGTGTCCTGTTGGTACCTGGGCCCTCAACCCAGGAAGTACATATGGGGGACTTAGTATGGGTGCCTTCCCTTTACTCCTCACTCCTTCCAACCTCTCCCCTTCCATCAGAGATGATGGTCTCCACTTCCACCTCTACCAGCCCTTCTGTCCAGTCTTCATGAAGCCTTCTCTCTCTGCCCCAGCCCCTCCTGACCACTCTGACCTCTGAAAGCCCCAGGCAGCCCTTGTGTATACTACACCTTGGCCCCAAGCATGTTCTACCTCTTACTCTTAATCACTATTCCATGTGCCATGGCATTGTTCCTAACTGGAAGAGACAGCCTGGACTCAGCCTCAGGCAAGGGCAGCCAGTGAGAAAATGGACCAGGTATTGCTGAATCTCCCAAAGTTCCAGGAAATCAGAATTCCATTTTTTTTGTTTTTTATTTAAATTCAGTTTAGTTAACATACAGTGTATTATGAGTTTCAGGGGTAGAATTTAGTGATTCATCAGTTGCATATAACACCCAGGGCTCATTACATCAAGTGCCTTCCTTAATGCTCAACACACAATTACCCCATGCCACCTCACTTCCCCTCCAGCAAACATCAGTTTGTTTCCTAGAGTTAAGAGTCTCCTATGATTTGCCTTTCTTTCTGTGTTTATCTTATTTTATCTTCCTTTCCCCTATGTTCATCTGTTTTGTGTCTTAAATTCCACACACAAGTGAAATTGTATGGTATTTGTCTTTCTCTGACTGACTTACTTCACTTAGCATAATACCTTTTAGTTCCATCCACATCTTTGCAAATGGCAAGACTTCATGGTTTTTGATGGCTGAGTAACATACCATTGCATATATAGACCACATCTTCTTTATCCATTTATCTGTTGATGGACATCTGGACTCTTTCCATATTTTAGCTATTGTGGACATTGCTGCTATAAACATTGGGGTGCATATGCCTCTTCAAATCACTAAGTTTGTAGCTTTTGGATAAATAACTAGTAGTGCACTTGCTGGATTGTAGGGTAGTTCTGCAGAAAATCTGAATCTTTTTTTAATTTTTTTATTATTATATTCAATTAGCCAACATATAGTGCATCATTAGTTTTGGATGTAGTGGTTTTTTTTTAAGATTTTATTTATTTGACAGAGAGATACACAATGAGAGAAGGAACACAAGCAGGGTGCGTGGGAGAGGGAGAAGCAGGCTACCCACCAAGCAGGGAACCCCATGTGGGGCTCAATCCCAGGACCCTGGGATCATGACCCGAGCTGAAGGCAGATGCTTAACAACTGAGCCACCCAGGCACCCCTGGATGTAATGTTCAACAATTCATTCATTCACAATAGCAGTGCTCATCACCACACATGTCCTTCTTAATAGCCATCACCCACCCCTCTCCCTTCTGCAACCCACAGTTTGTTTCCTGGAGTCCAGAGTCTCTCATGCTTTGTCTCCCTCT
>NW_027399244.1:2916-8435 GCF_003265705.2 Callorhinus ursinus | reverse complement strand
CACACACACACACACACACACACACACACACACACACACACACACACCAAAGAGCTGAGAGCTTCCTACAGGTTGGATTTTTTTTAAGTTATGTTACTATTTCCTTCCCCATTTTTCTGTTTTTCTCTTCTTTCTAGATCAAGTGTATGGAATTGACAAAAGAGGGAAGGGTGTTCGATTAAAAACCAAAACCAACAGCAAGAATGTTTTCCAGATTTGGTCCCTGTCAATGTTGACAGCATCTGGGAGAGGACAGAGAGTGTGTGAGTGTATTTCTGGTGTCCACCTGATGTTTCAGGTACAAAGAGCCACGCCGGATGTGTTTGTGTTTGTGGGCACCGACAAGAATGCACGGAGCCACAGGCCGGGCTCCCGAGGCTACTGCGGTTGACCATCAACTCTGTCTTATCTGGCCAGGCGTGTAAACATGCCGGGCTCCGTACCACACACGTGGATAAAGGATGGTCTCTACCAGATCCAAACCTCCTAAAAGTGGCCCCGGGCACACCCCCCAGACACGGGGAGCCATCACACAGAATTCAGACTGACAGTGTCCCACTCAGCACATGCAGCAACTTCCCGTGTAGGGTCTGTGGTACGAGACCCAGGCAGGCAGCATATAAGGGGACAGAGAGAGCACGTCCCTCTCCGAAAGGGCTTTAGTAATTCGTCCAGCGCGAAAGAGGGGGTGGGGGCGGAGGGGTGGGGGGGAGCCGCGGGGCCTCCCCACAGCTGGCCCCAAAGCTGGGGCCCCTCCTTCCAGGAGCTGCTGCCCCTGCCTCGGTGCCCCTGCGCATCCCTGGGAGCCCAGCGTGGATGATAAAACTCATCGGCTGGAATGCGCCCGCTGAGCAGGCGTGTAGCAGAGGTGCAGCTCGCACCAGTGGTCTTGGTCGGGGTGGTGGTAGCTATGCCGAACCCGGCTGCCCGAGCTGAGCCCCAGAGTGCAGTGGTAGCTGTTGGGCACGCGGCAGAGGGCGTGCGACTGGGAGGTCAGAGAGGACACATAGGAAGTCTGGGAGGAGCGGCCTGAGTTGGTGGCCACAGCCTCCTCGAAGGTAAGCGTGTCCTCGGGCTGGGTGCAGGCAGTGTCCTCACTGTCCAGACGCTGCCCCAAGTAAAGGTCAGAGCCGATCCTAGAGCCGGCGGCCAGGGGCTGGCTCAGGGGGTCTCTCTGGAGCAGAGCATTGTGTTCAGAAAGGCCACGGCTAAGCCGGCCTGGGGAAACGGTGGGGAGACTGGTCTGTGCCCCAGCAAAGTGGACAGGCGAAGAGTTGGCCATCTTGTAGGTGACACTGGGACGGGGGTTCAGCGGAGTCTGGGGGAGCTGCCTTCACCCAACACGGCCAGGGGTGCTAGCACCTGATGTTGAAAACAAGGGGTTCCCATTCACTGAACCACCACCCTACAAGAAAATAGAACAGAGCAAAAAAAAAAAAAAAAAGTCCCAGACCAGAGGCCAATGCAGGTGAGAACCATGGAGGTGGGTGGTGAGGCATGGAGAGAGGCAGGCACCCTGGGAGGGGACCGGTAGGGTATGTGGTAGAGGGGAGAAAGCCGCTGGTGCTGGTAGGCCTGGGGAGAGGGTTGGGGAAGAGTGGGTAACAAAGGGACAGGCACAGCTCAGGGAGAAGGGAGACCAGAGGCCAGTTCAGGGCAGTTGGGAAGGGAGGATCAGGCTGATGCAGGAGGAATGGTGCAAGGAGGGGGGGAGCGCAGACTCGGGCCTGGGGACCAGGACATGAAGGAGGATTCGGAGCATGGTGGGGGGGGCTCGTAAGAAGGGGCAGTGAGGGGTTCCTGTCTTACCGGACTCGGGGGTCCTGGCTCCTGTCCAGCTGTTGGTGACGTGGGGTGACTGCTGAGGGAGGGTTTGGGCTGCGAGGGCTCCTGGCCCCCAAATCGGTCACAGGAGTAGAAACGCTGCTTCTCCAAGGAAGAGGAAGAGGGCTGCCTCCACTCTTGAGACCGGCCCCGCTCCTGTCTGCGCTCCCTCCGGCAGCCTGTGGGCCCCTCTCCTGGGGGTGGGCCTGGCCCTGCAGTACTACTGGGTGCTGGCCAGGAAGAGTGGAAGTCAGCACAGCGAGCCAGGTGGGGAGACAAACCCCAGCCCAGACCCGGTCCCCAGGGCCAGCAGGGGACCCAGGGGGAGAGCTGAGGTGCGTGGAGGTTCCTGCCTGGTCCCCAGACCTGGGACTCACAGCCCCCTACTCAGGGCCATTTGGATGGTGGAGGCACAGAAAGGAATGCCTCAGGCCCTGGCCACAGGAGGGACCCCCGCACGCCCCGCCATCTGTGTCTGCAGACAGGCTGGGCCACTTCTCCAAGGACTTCTGCTTCCTGTCCCTGCAGCGATGGCAGCGGTGGTGGTGATGGGGCACAGCCTGGCTGGCTGGGGCACGGTCAAGGGCAGCGCTGCAGAGATGAGCCACGTGGGGACGCTGGGGCGCCAGTGTGGAGGTGGAGTGCTTCATGGGGCTGGCGTTGGGGGCCGGCTGCGGGTGGGATGTGGGTTGACACAGAGTCTGAGAGAGAGGCCTGGGGCAGGCTCCAGGGAGGCACTGAACGCCTGGGGTTCAGGAACCACCAGGCCCCTCCCTCTCCCCAGAAAGCTCTTCCCAACCCTGGTCCACCCTTTCTCCCAGAGCACGCTGCACAAGTTGCTGTCGGTCTCTGCCAGCGGAACCCAGAGAGCTGTTGGCCTCAGTGTCCCTGGGGGACAGGAAGAATGCCAGGAAGAGGGAGGCTGCGGGCCTGGCTGGGAGAACCCTGAGGGGTGGCTGCGTGTGATGGCTCTGCTGGGCCAGGGCCATGGGGATCCTGCCCTGGGCTGAAATCGGGACCTGAGGAAAGGGGTCCTCCAAGGGGAGCTGACCCACAGCCTCCACTCGGCGTCCTCAAGCTGGCCGCCCAGCAGGCCAGGCTCAGGAAGGGGAAGAGGGCGGGAGCCACCACCAATGGGAGGCAAAGTCAACTTTAGAGAATGAATTCATTTGGAATGTGCAGAACCAGGAACCACAATAGGAGGCAGGGACAGGGCCAGCCTCAGGCAAACATTGAAGGTCCCCGGCTGGAGGACATGCCCCTCTAAAGCCCCTCACCATCCCAGGAAGTGAAAGCAGGGCCCCCTGACACAGCCTCAGGTCTGCAGGCCCCTCTCTCAGACCTTGTGAATGGGCCCACAGCCCCCTTGCCCTGGAGCTTCCTGCTCGGTACTCAAAGCATCCCCGAAGGAGCAGGGGATGGAGGTGGTGCCGCCTCAAGAGTCCAGAGAAAGAACAGGGCAGGTCGGGCACCTGGGTGGCTCAGTCGGTTAAGCGACTGCCTTCAGCTCAGGTCATGACCCTGGAGTTCCAGGATCGAGTCTCGTATCGAGAAGCAGGGTGCCTGCTTCTCCCTCTGATCCTCCACCCTCTCATGTGCTCGCTCTCTCTCATTCTCTCTCTCAAATAAAATAAATAAAATCTTAAAAAAAATAAAGAACAGGGCAGGTCATCCCCAGAGCATCAATGCGGAAAAGGGAAGACCAAGGTGTGAGGCACCGTGTGCATGGCGGGGGGGCCGGGGGGGGAATGCAGGCTGGCGTGGGAGAGGGATGTCCTAAAGAGAGGGAGAGTCTGGGTCAGGGACACTGGGCTGGGAGATGGAAGCCCCAGAGCCACAGCAGAAGGCTGAGCATAGGTGAGTGGTGGGGATAACTGGCAGGCCTCCGAGGACTCTGACTGCACCTCTTGAGACCATCATCCTGGGAGCTCCCAACAGGGCTGACAGTGTCCAGGCTGCAGTGCAGGTAGGGAGCCCTCACGCAGGACACAAGCCCTCTCCAAGCCAGGTCTCCTCATCCCCCACTCCCCCACCCTCCCATGACCCTGACCCTCCCAGACCACCCACCTGAGTCTCTGCAGCCGGTCGAGGCATGGAGGCCGCTCGTCCCTGGCTCTCCAGTCCGGGTTGGGGCTCCCCGTCAGGACCTCTCAGGGCCATGCTCTGCATCTGGACCTCCACAGCCTGGGCATATAGCAGCCTGCAGTCACACCAGCCCCCACCCCACTCTCACCTTCTCCCCCATCCTGGGCTCCCCGCCACATTCCTGCCATCTCCCACCATCCCTGTCTCACCCCAATCCTTATCTCATCCCCCATCCCCAGCCTGGCTTCCCAGCCCTGGGAGCCCTCACCTGTTTTCCTGGCTGCACCACTGGGATCTCTGTAGAGTGGCCACGCTCCAGGGTTGTCCTTGCCTCATAGGGGATCTCCTGGGTCCTCTGAGTACCCCAGGAAACAGACTCCTTGATGCCACTCTCCTGGGTTTGTCTGTAGAGAAGAAAGGATTGTGCTGTTGGCTCAGAGGTCTGTGGGCCATGGAATGCCCACCAAGGACCTGGCTCCAAACTGCCAGGAACCTATACTGGCCCCTTCTACTCTGGGTTAGAAGTAGCCCAGAGGCGTGAGGCCCTTCAAGTACAGGCTCTCAAGTGTCCACAGAGCATGGGATGTGGACCCATTACCAGGGCTCGGAGCAGATGGGCAGGGAGGGCACCCGGACATGAGTCCGAGGGAGGTCTGGGCCCATCGCTTCCTGATCTAGGGACACCTGGCAGGTTCCTCGGCCCTAGACAGGGCCTTCCAGGAGTAGTGGGAGGCCACATATGCACAGCATGCATGACGCAGAGTGCGGACATCAGGTCTACGCTGGTACACAGCAAGCCCTGACCACTATGTTAGGGGCAGTGGAGTACTCAGGAAAACCTACCTGATTAATAGTCCAAGACCCACAACCAGGCTTCAGAAAAGAACGTCCAAACATGTACAGATGTGGAGGAAATCAGGAGCCTTAAACGTGAATGCTGTGCCCAGTCTGGTACCAGGCCCCACAACTTAGCCCTTGATGGATGAGGCAGAGCACAGGCCCCCATCGTTGGGCTCAGCCAATGTTTTCATTTAGCCAATAGGGTGTTAGCAGACCTGGGACCCTGCTGGCCCTGAGGGGGGTGGCTGAGAGGAGCCTGCCTGCTACCACCCCCCAGTGACACACGGTGCAAGACAGGTAGGTGACTGTTAGTTTGCAACACTTGGTTTTCGGTGCTTCATTACCAAGAATTATTGTGGAAAAAGTTAAGGGTTAGGTAACAAGGACATTACCAATTTGTCTACAAATTACAGTTGCTTCAGAAATCACTACTGGAGTGGAGATCTTAGGAAAACTGTCTTAGAGGTGTTAGGAAGACTAGACACACAAAAGATGTCAACAGAATGGGGTCGAAACAAATCATTTCTCAAAAGGCAGTGAGAAAGCGGAGGCAGAGTCCCCTCACCGGTAAGGGAAATGGGCACGCACAATGGGAGGAGACAGTGGGAACCACCGACTGTCTAAATCCACTGACCTCGGTGCCATCAGAGGCACCCGTGTAACGTTTCGGGAATTAGCTTTGGAGTGCACCATGGACCGCACCAGCAGCCCGCCTGGACTAGCTTTCAGGCAACATCCGTGGGGAACCATTTGGCGGGAGGTGGGCACGG
>NW_027399244.1:0-2816 GCF_003265705.2 Callorhinus ursinus | reverse complement strand
CCACAGCATGGGTTGGTGCTCCTTCTGCCCTGCCCCAGCCCTACACAGGAGGTAGGCGGGGGCTTACTGCCAACCTGGCCTGTGAGTGACAACAGGAAAGTCATTTCACTTCTTGGAGCTTCAGTTTCCCTACTGACAAAATCTGGGGACCTCATCCAATTACAAATGGTAAAAAGATTTCATCTCATCAACTTAGATTGATGGCTAGAGGCTGCATGAGCCCCAGACTGAGCAGAATTCTAAGGATATTTCAGGGCTCGGGGGGCAGCAGGGGGGCACTGATGGGTGTCTGCAACAGACAGGGGAACGGGGGATGTGGTGTGGGCATCAGATACTTCCCATCCTGCAATGGTGAATGTCCCTGTAAGCTCCGAACACCAGGCAACTTTCTAGACAGTCTACGTATGGTCACTGATGGTTTGGCTGCATGGGAAAGTTGTTATCTTTGAAGAATAACATCAGGAAGATGGGGCCCCAAACCAGCCCAGTCAGAGTCATGAGTGGAAGAGATCATGACCCTGGACCCATCAGTTTGATTCTCTCCGGTCCCTGCCAATGTGCACGGTAATCAGGTTCTCCTCGAACCTCCCCAAACAACCTCCTCAAATATTCTTCAAACTTCTTTCTTCTACCAATTCAAAAAGTGGTATCTCCAGGGAACATGTCCTCAGCCCCTTGTCTACTGCTCCTGAACACTAGGTCTCCAAGTCAGGGGGCCCCCAGTACCAGCAAGAGACCAGCCATTGGAAAGCATAAGGCTTTATGGGGTTTCTGAATTTGGGGCCAGAGAGTGAGGCTACAGTAAGAACCTCTCATCTTCTTTTTCCCGCCGTGCAATCCCCAGGAAGGATGTGGGTTTCCTCTGCTGTCAAAACCACTGATGGGTGCCAGAGTCTGAGGTTTACTTCTTGGAAATCCTGGAACTCGGTACCTGGGACAGGCCTCCCGTGGCCTGGTGGATCTGGTCTCTGGGGGTCTTGTTCTGTTTGTAGAAGTCAAGTATCATCAGAGCAGCATACACCTTTCCTACGGTCATCTCATCAGCTGGAGGGAGAGAAAACAGAGGGTGGAGTGTGGAGGAGGAAGAGGAGGTGGGGGGCAAGGGAACAGCCTCCACCACAGGGACTCCTGGACATGCTCAGGGAAGGGCACAGGGCTTGGCTGAAGTTGCATCTTTGGACACTGAGCACATGTCCTCTGGAGCTGTACTGACTCTCCACAGGGCCCTCCATCTCCTCCCAATGAAGTGGATGTGGGGTTTAATCTTTAAGCACCTCATCTCTAACTGTAGGAGTCTCCCTGCTGTTCTCTGGATTTTTTTAAGTATACAGCCCCACCCGGAATGTGGGTGACTGTGGTCAACAGAATAAAGCCCAGGGAATACGTTCCCACAGTCCCTACGAACCCACTGGTTAGACCGTTCTGCCTGCAGGTAGAAACTAAGTCTAGACTATTGACGAGGTCAACCTGGCCCAGGCCTCCTGGCTCTGCCTCTGGGTGGGACACAAAAGGGGGGTGAACAAGGAGAATTTCTTGCCCTCACTTACGTTTATGGGGTGGCACCTGTAAATCCAGGGTCTTCTGGGGCAGATTGGCCCAAACAGAGGAAATCTCCTTCCTCAACTCTGCATCCCACTGATGCTGCTTGGTGCTGGCTGGGGCAGGACAAGGGTGTGGAGGGGAAGAGAGATGTTAGGAGCAGTCTCACGGGACCCCTGGGGGAGCCAGCAGGTAGAGGTGTGGTGGGAGGGTAAATGGGGCAAGGACATTGCCAGGAGAAAGGGCAGAGCGGGGAGAAGCAGGGCCATGGCGGCTGTCAGAACGTCACTGATGGGCACGTGCAGAGACAGAGACCTGTGTGCGTGGGCCCTAGGAGTGGAGAAGGGATATGGTGGCGGTCCAGCTGTTCATCCAGCCATTCAAAACTATCAAGTGAGCACCCTCCCGTGCCAGGGACTATTCTAGGTGATGGAACAAAAGCAAAGGAGCCGCCTTTGTGGCACCATGTGGCTTGACTCAACAATAAAGTGGCAGTAAGTTCAAAACATAGTATGTTGGGTGCAAAAAAAGCTTAAGTAGGGAGGGATGAGAAATATTAGGAGGGCTGAAATTTTGGACAGGGTAGTCAGGAAAGGTCTCATGAGAAGGTGGTGTGTGTATAAGACCCCGAAGGCAGAAAAAGACCAGGGGGTGCAAAGGCCTTGGTGTGTCACACAACCAGCCAGGAAGGCAAGGCTCACTGAGCAGGGGGTGGGGGTGAGGGGTTGCAGGGAGCAGATGTTGAGATAGGAAGCAGAAGAGGGATAAAATACTCTGATTGATCTTTTTTTAGCATCAGGTTTACTATGGTATAATGTACATACAATGAAATCCACCCTTTTCAGTTATCCCATTCTATGAACTTTGGTAAATCCATAAAGCACCTCCACCCCCACAATCGAGTCATGGTATATGGCCCCACTGCCAAAGTCCTTCTGTGCTCCCTTTGTAGCTGACCCCTTGGCCTCCTCTCACCCGTCCCATCCTTAGTGTGTTTTCTGTCTCGGTCTGCTTTGCCTTCTCCAGAATGCCACACAAACAACGTCATTGGGTGTATTGGCTTTTGAGTAGGACTTCTCCACTCAGCGTGGTGCCTTTGAGATTCAGTCCATGTTGTTGAGTGTATAAGTAGCCTGTTTCTTTTGACTGCGGAGTACTACCTTATGGTATGGATAGACCACAATTTGTTTATCCATTCACCAGTTGTGAACATTTGAGTTGCTTACATTTTGAGGAGATTATGAAATAAAGCTGTGAACATTTGCATATATGTTTTT
>NW_027399243.1:0-8371 GCF_003265705.2 Callorhinus ursinus | reverse complement strand
GTACGGTACTGGCACAAAAACAGACACATAGATCAATGGAACAGAATAGAGAGCCCAGAAATGGACCCTCAGCCCTAGGGTCAACTCATCTTTGACAAAGCAGGAAAGAATGTCCAATGGAAAAAAGACAGTCTCTTCAACAAATGGTGTTGGGAAAATTGGACAGCCACATGCAGAAGAATGAAACTGGACCCTTTCCTTACACCACACACAAAAATAGACTCCAAATGGTTGAAAGACCTAAACGTGAGACAGGATTCCATCAAAATCCTAAAGGAGAACACAGGCAGCAACCTCTTCGACCTCAGCCGCAGCAACTTCTTCCTAGAAACATCGCCAAAGGCAAGGGAACCAAGGACAAAAATGAACTATTGGGACTTCATCAAGATAAAAAGCTTTTGCACAGCAAAAGAAACAGTCCACAAAACCAAAAGACAACCGACAGAATGGGAGAAGATATTTGCAAATGATGTATCAGATAAAGGGCTAGTATCAAAAATCTGTAAAGAACTTATCAAACTGAACACCCAAAGAACAAATAATCCAATCAAGAGATGGGCAGAAGACATGAACAGACATTTTTCCAAAGAAGACATCCAAATGGCCAACAGACACATGAAAAAGTGCTCATCGCTCGGCATCAGGGAAATCCAAATCAAAACCTCAGTGAGATATCATCACATACTAGTCAGAATGGCTAAAATTAACAAGTCAGGAAATGACAGATGTTAGCGGGGATGCAGAGAAAGGGGAACCCTCCTACACTGTTGGTGGGAATGCAAGTTGGTGCAACCACTCTGGAAAACAGTATGGAGGTTCCTCAAACAGTTGAAAATAGAGTTACCATATGATCCAGCAATTGCACTACTGGGCATTTACCCCAAAGATACAAATGTAGGGATCTGAAGGGGTACGTGCACCCCAATGCTTATAGCAGTAATGTTCACAATAGCCAAACTGTGGAAAGAGCCAAGATGTCCATCAACAGATGAATAAAGAAGATGTGGTACACACACACACACACACACACACACACACACACACACACACACACACTGGAATATTACGCAGCCATCAAAAGGAATGAGGTCTTGCCATTTGCAACGACGTGGATGGAACTGGAGGGTGTTATGCTGAGTGAAATAAATCAGAGAAAGACATGTATCATATGACCTCACTGATAGGAGGAATTCTTAGTCTCAGGAAACAAACTGAGGGTTGCTGGAGTGGGGTCGGGGTGGGAGGGTTGGGATGGCTGGGTGATAGACATTGGGGAGGGTATGTGCTATGGTGAGCACTGTGAATTGTGCAAGACTGTTGA
Source organism: Callorhinus ursinus (assembly GCF_003265705.2). Classification (NCBI taxonomy): domain Eukaryota; kingdom Metazoa; phylum Chordata; class Mammalia; order Carnivora; family Otariidae; genus Callorhinus; species Callorhinus ursinus. The sequence continues at coordinate 7,050 of NW_027399243.1, read as the reverse complement.
ATCTCAGATCTGTACCTCTGAAACAAAAAATGCAATATATGTTAAGAAAAAAAACAGCAGGAGGGGAAGAATGAAGGGGGGAAATCAGAGGGGGAGACGAATCATGAGAGACAATGGACTCTGAAAAACAAACTGAGGGTTCTAGAGGGGAGGGGGTGTGAGGATGGGTTGGCCTGGTGATGGGTATTAAAGAGGGCATGTTCTGCATGGAGCACCGGGTGTTGTGCACAATGAATCATAGAACACTACATCAAAATCTAATGATGTAATGTATGGTGATTAACATAACAATTAAAAATTAAAAAAAAACAAAGTGGAGACTTTTAAAAGTGTTCGTTCTTCCACTTTCACATAAAGGAAATGATCTCAACCTTTCTCAAAAAAAAAAAGTAAAGAATATTGAATAGAAATGAGGCTGGAACAGTTTAAAAGTATTAGCTGCTATATCAACTCTAAGGAACACTCTGCAGCGTCTTGTCCTTCTTCCCTAGGATAATATGCCATAATATACCTATCTGACCATGGCTTGGTTTTGAGAGGACAAAGCAGGTCATGCTGTTCTGCCTTGACAAGTCAAGTTAGATAGTTTTTTAAAACATCATTTATTTGTATTTAACTTTTCAGTTTCTCATCCATAAATCACCTTCTATTTAGAAGTCCCCTTAGGTGGATCTTTATTTCAAATAAGCTGCTCCCACAAGCTAATGCCAATTTCAATTCCCAAACCAATCAGGAATAATGGAAGGCAAAACTGAGAGATTCCTGGCCCTCCTTGTCCTCAGGCTGAAGAACTTTGCTATGAATCGTCTGTGAATCTAGACCCTCCTGGGTCAAATGGGTTAACAAATATATTCATAAATGACATTGTGTCTTTTAAAAGATAAATACTAACTTTTTTCAATGATTTCATTATTAAAAGTCTATACACATGCACATATATATATACACACACGTACACGACATGTACAAGTTCAGTAACATACAGAAAAGTCTAGAAATCTCTAATTTAATGCTAATAAACCCTGCAGTGGATAGTACATTGTGAGATCCCCTCAAATAGTGTACTGGATTAAATAGTGTCCCCCAAATATTCATGTTCACACGGAACTTCAGAATGTGACCTATTTGAAAACAGGTTCTTTCCAGATGTAAAGTGGAGTGAGCCCTAGTCTAATGACCAGTGTCCGTATAAGAAGAGGAGAAGTGACACAGAGACGCATACATAAAGGAAAAGCACAGCCATGTGACAGCAGAGGCAAACACTGCGGTGATGCAGCGGTACACCAAAGCACACCCAAGACTGCGGGCAACCACCCAACCACCAGACGCACTAAGAGACAGGGAAAGATCATTCCCCAGAGACTTGAGAGGGAGCATGACCTCAGTGATACCCGAGTTTCAGACTTCTGGCCTCCAGAACTATGAGAGAATAAATTTCTCTTGTTTTAAGCTACCAAGCTCATGGTGATTTGTTATGGCGGTTGTAGGAAACTAATACAAATAGTAAATAAGAATATTTACTTCAATTCATAGTCAGGGGAATGCTTGTCTGCTTTAAATACAAATTTTGCTTGCTCCAAACCTCAAATAGCCAAACTTTATGTGTAAGTGGTAGAAATTCAGTGGTGTGTACTCTATCTATATTAAATGTACAAAAAGTAGAAAAATAAAACTTCAGGTATAGAAATAAAATAAAACCATAAGGATGTGGGTGTTGCAAGAGGAGAAAAAAAAAAGGAAAAGGAGATGCGGATCCTCATGGGAAGCATCTGTGATCACAGAAGCATCCTCTTCCTGTAGCTCTGTTTTATATTTCACTTTTTCCCGCTTAACTTATAAAAGGAATGAACACTTGGTGGTCTTTTTCTCTGTCCTAATTCAGCTATGCTGTAAATTCTTGCCCCATAAGGAAGCATCAAGGAGCATACTGAGATTTTCTTTCCTTTTCCCCTGTGATTATATACTTGAGCATTTCTGCTGCCCACACCCCCGAACTCATTAGCCGTCATAAATGCACCCAGGACCCCACCTTGGCCAGCTCCCTGTCAGGTCTGAGAAGAGACCAGTCCAGAAAGAGGTCTGTCCGGCTCCTACGTGCAGCGTGGGTCTCCTTTCCTATCAGACTCACACCAGCCCTACTTACAGTAAGTTGTCCTTGCCCTTTCACATGCAAAGAGAAGGCACTCATAGCACAGAAGCAACCACCAATAGCTTCTGAGTGGTCCTTTATTGCAGAAAGGAAACTGCTGTGCCCGAGGTCTCTTCCTGAGGCCACTACTCTGCTTTTTAAAACTAAGAAGGCAGGATCTGCCTCACCTCTTTAGACCCACAGATAGGAAGGAATGATTGTTGCAACTTATTTTCCTCATCAAGGTATTGTGTGAATGAGTGTTGGCTCCCATCGCTTCAGGACCTATTACTATGTGCAGAACATCAAATACTAACATTCACTATGTCAGGACAGTGCATATCTATTATATTACCTTTGGTCACTCAGCGTATTTTGTAATCAAAATTTTTCAGCCTCAATCCATTGAAACTAAATTAAGCCATCACTTATGTTTCTTCTTTCCAACAAGGCCACGTTGGCTTAGTGCAGACATGAGTGAAGGTAGTGCAAGGAGTGATGGTGGAGGCAGCAGGGGTAATGGTGGCAGGGGGCTGGGCAGCACCACTGTCATGGTAGGTGCATGGAGGCGTGAACAAGTGATGAATATATCTAAAGAATCCCAAGAAGATTTCACATTAAAAAAAATCAGCTCTATGAATGTGACAAAATATATCAGAACCTAAGAACCTTAGAAGAAAACCCATGGTGAATCACTTCCTAGCTCTTCTGATGTAAGGAATAAAATACAGCCTCCCCTCTGCCCCAAAGATGGCTGTGTGCTGTGGGTGGGAGAGGCTGGGAGGGGATGCCCGGTCCTCTTCAGCACGACTTGTCGCTTAGCCAATGGGGGGTTCTGTGTTATGCTAAGTTCAGAGAAAGCACTAGGAGAAGGAAAAGTGTTTCCAGTTGTGCCAATTAGCTCATGCTAGCAGCAGAATTTGAATGGGAACTTAAAGGAAGAGGAAGAACAGTAGAGTAAGGAAGGGCATTCTTGAGTGAAGAATAGCACATTCCAAGGGACAGAAGCAAACGGAACAGAACTTGTTCTGGCAATAATAGATGGTCTAATTTCACTAAGATCTTGCAAGAGGACAATTAAAAAACAAATTGGAAGGGGGTAATGGAGTCAAATTCTTCAATGGAAAGATCATATATTGTTTTGGGTTTATGGTATTCAATAGAGATTAATGAAGATTTTTGAACAGGGAAATGATGCAATTAAAATACTGCCTTGGGAATAAGGGAACAATGTTTTCCCCATATTTTTTTCTTGAAAAATTTTAGGACAAAACTATACAACAAAATACTAAGGAATTTATTCTTCAAAAAGAGCAAAAGAAAAATGAAAGAAAAGATAAGCTAAAGTCAGAATGATGTTTGTAAATGCCAAGAGTCAGATTAGCTAGACGCTGCCCTCTTAGCACAGAGTCAAATTAGCTAGAAAGTGGTGAGCAGGGAGGACTGGAGAAGAAGGAATCCAGACAATCTAGAGACTACTGCAGTAATCTGGTGGAGAGCACAACTGGAGTAGAGGATGTGAGAACAGAAAAGAAGGGATGAGTTAAACAGGTACTCTGAAAAGGAATTGACTCAATTTAAGATCTCAAAAGCTAGAAAAGAGGGAGAGCCTACTGTGGTTCCCACTGCTCCTTCTCCGTTACGGTCACCCCGAGTCATCCCTGGCTGGTGGTTTTTAGTGCCATTCATATAGGATTTTTACTTGAATTGACTCATTATTTTCTCTTCTACTTTTTGCTGAGTAATTAAAGATGTAATTGTTTTGACATCTCCCAATCTGTACACCTGCATTTTCCAGTGTCATTTTTGTCTATATTTTTTTGCCTCATTTCCTGTTGATTATCTATTTGGAAAGAAGGCTGAAGGGTCCCAACATTGAGGATTCAAAATTTCAAAATAGAGCCCCAAGTTTATTACTCTATGTCCACAATAGATTGGGTTTTTGTGTAGAACCCTGTTCTAATTCAATCCCATTCATGGGCCTGGACCCCATCATTTTCCCTGAGGTGAGAACCAAGCAATAATAAGCATCAATGCCTAGCTGGCTAAAGCTGGGAACTTCTTGAGAGAGGACTCAGCAAAGGTCTAGAGAGCAAGGCTTAAACCTGGAAGCAATAGGGCCAAGTCAGAAATGGTTGCCAAAGAATAAGGAGTGTGAGGATAAGACTGATGGTGTTTAAGAGTACAGACTTGCAAGGAGTAGTAAATAGACCATAGAGATCTAATGCACAGTGTAATGAATATAAGCAATACTGTACTATAATTATAATTATATAATGTGTAAATATTGCTACAAAGGCAACCATTTTATAAGATATGAATGTATCAAAATAACACATTGTATACTTTAAATTTACACAGTGTTGTATGTCATGGAGTTCAAGGGAAAGCCCAAGTTATCTAGATTTTAACCTTTGTCTTTCTTGGGTTCTATTCTGAGAGTTCTCGCTAAAATTCTTCTTGCTTAATTCCCTTATGAAATTGTTATAACTATAACGGTTATAATTATAACTATAATTTTAAGTTATGTAAAGAAACCAACATTTAAACAAATATTCCCATGATTGATGTAAAATTTTCCAGGATTAAACATCTGATCCTTTTGTGACATATAGCACATTGAAATAATAAGAAATTGTAAGATAAGATTCCTTTACAATGCTTAGCAATAGATTACTTATTCAAGCAATGAGTGAAGATGAGGTAGAATACTGAATAAATGACACAAAAACACACATGCACCTAAAATACACATACATTCACACACACCCAGCATTATCCACATTGCAACACACTCTTTGAAGTACCACAGGGACCAGCACTACCTTTCACAGGTGAAGACGGACTCAGTTGCAGTACCAGGTTCTCTGACCACGACCTTCTCACAATACCAGTACTGGGATTCCTCACTGGCCTCGCAGCGCAACAGCACCTTCTGCAGTTTTCCAAGTGACATTGCTTCCACTTGAAACGTATCGGTCTGGTGCAGGACACAGAGACAAACCCCACAGAAATAACAGGAGTCCAGCACATGACAAATGCAGGCAATAATAGCCCAACACTTTAAAAGAGATAATGTTACTACAGTCAGCATCAAAAGGGGTAAGAAGGAAAGAAAAATAAGCAAATTACTTTGATCTATTCAAAATACATTTCTGTGCTTTTTTCTCTTGCAGTTTTATTTTCTCCATTTATAACAGTATCCAGTGTAAGAAATAAACCCTAATACAAAGGCTTCCAGTTTGTGGCTTTTCTCTTACTCAGATTCCTGCTCCTGTGACAAAGTTTAGTAGGTGGACAGGTTGAAAACCATGAGCCCTAATATGCAAAATATTTAGTTTCCATGGATATTGATATATTTTGAGGCACGTAGGAACAAATTTTTCCTTCCTACCTCCCTCCCTCCCTCCTTCCTTCCTTTCTTCTAGGCTTCAGCAATGCACATCACCTGTTGTAGCAGATGTGCTTGATGCCCCACCCCTGTCTTCTAGGTCCCTTTCAGAGTTCACCTTCTGCTTTTGTAGATAATTTAGACATGCTGAAGGCTTTCTTGCTCAACCCTCCTCTAGGTCTCACTGCCTCTTTGTCTGAGGGCTTCCCTCTTATGGGAGAGTTTTGAGGGGTGTTCTTCAGGGTTTCTTAAGGTTCCTAGCAAGAAGGAGTTCCAGCTCCTTAATGTCCCTATATGGCTTTTCCCCCTTTCCTGCCTCACTTTCCCAGCTCCTTCACTCCAAAGGTAGTTACTGGGACCAACTCCCAAATAAATTACTTGTACCCCAGTCTTTGTCTTATGGTCTGCTTTGAAGCAAATCCAAACTACGATACCTCAAGGTCCAGAAAGATTGCCTAAACCAGCTTCCTGGTTACTTCTTATTTCTTCAAGTAACTTTAGTTTGGAAAATAGAATTAAATTAGGTCTATTACATATGCTACTGCATTTTGATTATACCACTGGACACTCTGTAGAGAAAAATGACAATAACAAGCTGAATCGGTGGTTAAGGATGTGAGCTGTGGCTGGTGTAAAATCATTCTGGTAATAAACTAAAAGGTTGTTGTCACAGTTTCTCAACTGCAAAACTCTTGAAATCATTTTGTATTCCCATTATATTCCATGCATTGAGGAAGATAATAGAAAAATCTGAAATGAGCCAGGGAAGAAAAATACTTTTATATCTCTGATTCTGAACCTCAAAACATACCAGTAAACCCACGTTTTTACTCTTGTCTGTACATTGATTGCAATTAAACTGCCCAATTTTAATTTCATCTATAATGCACCCTCCCCATTCTCTGGTAAATACTATATACTGTAATGAACTGAGGATTGAACCAGATGACTTGTGAAATCTTAGCATGTAACCTCACATGATGCTACACACCAATAGACCAACCAGTAGACAACCAGCAAAGATGGAGATATATCACGAAATGGCAGGGTGAATGAATCTGGGACTGAAGGAAAACTAGGAGGATTCCTTAGGGGATAACATCACTGATCACTTGGTATAATAATAGTTATAAGATTATGACATATAAAACTTACTCAAAATTTCTACTCAAAATTAATTTACTTGTGATGACAAAAATTAGGCACAATTTTGCTTATTCCCTTATCCAAAGCAGACCCAGCTTTCTTCTTCATTCTGATGAAAGCATCTATGTAATCTGCTGTGACAATACAAGCTTAGGTGATCTTTAAAATCTCTGTCTCAAAATAATTCATGAACTCCAACTACAAAAAAATTTGAGAATAGCACTCTCAAACTGGTTTGAGAGCTTTCTTTCTTAAAAATATATCCTAGGGTTACATAATCCCTATTTTTAGTTACAGACCCCAAATAGTATTTTCTTTCTATATATAACAAAATAGCATTAAAAATTAACTGGGTTGATCATATATCTCACTGCCACTCCTCAAA
>NW_027399242.1:0-8371 GCF_003265705.2 Callorhinus ursinus | reverse complement strand
GAACCCCAAACTTCCGGCGATTTCCTCTTTTCTCTAGTTGACCCAGGGTTAGGGTTAGAGTTGGGTACGGGTTAGGGCATGGGTTAGGGTACGGGAGAGGGTTAGGGTACGGGATAGTGTTAGGGTACGGGTTAGGGTAGGGGTTAGAGATTGGGTACGTGTTAGGGCACGTTTTAGGGTACAGGTAAGGGTTTAGGTTTAGGGTACCCTTTATGGTACGGGTTAGGGTTAGGGTACACTTTAGGTTTAGGGTTCGGTTTAGGGGTAGGGTTAGGGGTTAGGGTTTGGGTAGGTGTTAGGGTTAAGGTACGGGTTAGTTTTAGGGTAGAGGGTAATAGTAGTGTTAGGGACCTCTACACATGTTCCGTACCTGCTATCACAGGAGGCTGGTGCAAACCTAGCATTGCAAGAATGAGCCAGGGGCTGCGCTTGGCATGGAACACAGCTCAGAGGGGCTCGAATCTGCTCTGGGGACCAGGCAAACACACCCCCCTCCTGCCTGTGTCCCAGCCCCCGTGGGAAGGCAGTCATCAACTGATTCTGACCTTGTCCTCTCCCAACACAGACTTCCAGGGGCTCCCATTACGGTTAGGCTCAGGTCCATGGTCCCCGTCTGTGCCCATGTGCTGGGCAGTCCCCACCATGACTCCTGGCAACCCTGAGTCCTGGCCACACATCCCTGTGGAATCCCCTCCCCTCCAGGGTGGATGGTCAATCTGACGGCGGTCTCAGGAATAGAATGGCACAAAATGCCGGGATGTCATTTCTAAGCAGGTGGAGTATGTGAATTCTACTGGTTCCCTCTGTCCTGTGTTCATTCTCTGTCTCCTTCCCTGTCTCTGTGTCTTTGTGTCTCACAGGAGCAGATCTGTGAGTTCCATAGGCGATGTGAGAACCCTCAGGATCAGGCTCCAGCCTGACCCACCAGCTGAAGACCCCTCCTAATTGGCCATCTCACCTTCACGGTCAGGAACAGGCCATCATGAAGGTCAGGGGCCAGTGTGTTCCTGGTCAGGCAGGGGAGGGTTCAATTTCAACTCAGGGAGTCTCTGGCTGGTTTAGCAGGGGCTCTGGAGGGCTGGATTTCCAGGTTGTCTGTGACCAGCTCTGGGACTGGAGCCATGTTACTTCCCCTCGCTGGGCCTCGTTCTCCTCCTCTGTGCAATGGGGTGATGCTGAATGATCCCTCCCATGGCGGGAACATGTGGAGTGCTGGTGATTGACGTAAGCCGGGCACCGATCCTGGAATGCAGAGTGCAGAGGGGGATGGTGAGTGGTGTGGGCAGTGAGCACGCCTTCCCCCAATAGCAATTTAGCTCTTCCTTGCGGCCGCGACGTCACTGGCTGGGAGCCCAGGAGCAGTGGCCCACCACACTCCTGACACCAGGCCCCAGCGTGTGGCTCTTCCTCAGCACTAGGACTGGGTAGGGACGGCGGTACATGGAGCCAGCTCCTCTCTCTGAGGGAAGGGGACGAAAGAATGCTTTCCTTGGGTACCCACAATGCCACATAAGAGTGGAGGAGGCTTCCTCCAAATAGTACATTGAAATTCTTCTTCTGTTAGAACCTGAACCTTGAGCTTTGGTTATTTCACTTCCTGGGCTGACGAGATACACTTGTTCTCCAAGACTCCTACTCAGATGAAGAGCTCTTTCAGGTCCCGGGCATGCTGGAGTTGGGGAGGGGGGAGAGGGGCCAGTCCCCTTCCTGGCTCCTTCAGGAGACCTGTCCCCCAAAGCCAGAATGATTTCGGGTCGTGGTCCTGGGCAAGGGTGGGAGACAGCGTGGCACTGCTCCTGACTCTAGGGATGAGTGGGCCTTTTTTAGGCATAGCCACACCCAGCGAACGCAGGGGCTTCAGAAAGAACACACTCCTGGACCCGGTCCCGCCCAAGGACGGTAGCTGCCTTCCCCAGCTCCAGAGGAAGAGGGATATCCTCTGCTTCTTTGGGCTTTGGTCCTCTGACACCCGAGCAAGCACTGAAAATTTCAAGCCCTCCTCTGGAAGTGCACGAGCCCTGAGTGGGCCAGTCACTGTCCACACACAAAGACGGACAACGTGCTAAGTAAGTGCAGGAGGAGATCCTGTTCAAATGGCCTGCGGGTCGGTGGGGCTTGCTGCTTCGGTGCCCTCCAGTGGGCCGCCTTTCCCTGGATGGAAATCCTCCTGGAATCGCCTCTCTGTCCTTTGAGCTCCGTTCCTGCTGGTTTCAGGAACAAGGGACTCCAACTGAGAATTGTGCCCCATGTCCTCAAGGCGATGGTGGTAATGGTCCGTTATGATTATCTGGGAGGTTCCTTCAGGTTCCTGCTCCCCTAGGCACACGTGCGGTAGCGAGAAGGTCCGGAGCCATCTCCCAATTTCCGCATTGTGCCCCATGTTCCCCAGGGATGGTGCTAATGCTCCGTTGGGATTGTCTGGGAGGGCCCTCCAGGTTCCCGCTTCCCCCAGGCACAGGTGTGCTGGCAAGAAACCCAAGAGCAGTCCTCCATCTTCAGCATGGTGCCCCATGTCCTCAGGGATGATGGTAATGGTCCATCAGGATCATCTGGGAGGTTCCTCCAGGTTCCCGCTTCCCCAGGCACAGGTGTGGTGGCAAGAAGCCCCAGAGCCCTCCCCCAAATTCAGCATTGTGCCCCCGGGGGTGCTGGTGCTGGTCTTGGGCTCTCGAGAGGGTACAGGAGGATTCTCCAGGTGGGGCGTCGTGGCTGGAGTAAACCAGATCGCACTCAAATTGCATGAGGAACAGATGAGTTAGGTCTTCATTTGGAAGAGTAATTTCGCTTTTCCAAAAAGGTCAAGGTCATTGGTCTACTTTAGAATGAAGATAATGACTACTTAAAAACAAGTGTGTGTTTCCCCTTCTCCCAGAAATTGAAGCAGGTGTGCAGGCCTTTGGTCAGAGGATGTACTTAACCCCACCTGACAGCACTTATCTGCTCTGCATGTAGGAGACGCAAGTTTTGAACCTCAGCCTGGGAGTCAGTGATGCAGCATTTCACAGGATGTCAGGGTTCTGAGAAAGCAGCAGGTCCACTTGGCACAGAGTCATCTTCCTGTCAGGAGTGGCGGTCAAATTTCTCATGACCCGCAAACGTCCGGGGATTTCCTCTTTTCTCTAGTTGACCCAGGGTTAGGGTTAGAGTTAGGGTACGGGTTCGGGCATGGGTTAGGGTACGGGATATTGTTAGGGTGCGGGACAGTATTAGGGTACGTGTTAGGGTAGGGGTTAGAGATAGGGTACGTGTTAGGGCACGGTTTACAGTACAAGTTAGGGTTTAGGATTAGGTTACCGTTTAGGGTACGGCTTAGGGGTAGGGTACGCTTTAGAGTTAGGGTTCGGTTTAGGGGTAGGGTTAGGGGTTAGGGTTAGGGTAGGTTTTAGGGTTAGGGTACGGGTTAGGTTTAGGGTACAGTTTAAGGTAGGTGTTAGGGACCTGTACACATATCCCGTGACTGCTATCACAGGAGGCTGGTGCAAACCTGGCAATGCAAGGATGAGCCAGGTGCTGCTCTTGGCATGGAACACACCTCAAAGGGGCTTGAATCTGCTCTGGGATCCAGGCAAAGCCAGCCCCCTGCTACCTCTGTCCCAGCCCCCGTGGGAAGGTAGTAGTGAACGGATTCTGACCTTGTCCTCTCCCAACACAGACTTCCAGGTACTCCCATTACGGTTCGGCTCAGGTCCATGGTCCCCGTCTGTGCCCATGTGCTGGGCAGTCCCCACTGTGGCTCCTGGCAGCCCTGAGTCCTGGTCACACATCCCTGTGGAATCCCCTCCCCTCCAGGGTGGATGGCCAATGTGACGGCGATCTCAGGAAGAGAATGGCACAAAATGACGGGATGTCATTTCTAAGCTGATGGAGTCTGTGACTTCTACTGGTTCCCTCTGTCCTGTGTTCATTCTCTGTCTCTGTGTCTGTGTCTCTCACAGGAGCAGATCTGTGGGTTCCATAGGCAATGTGAGAACCCTCAGAAGCCTCCCTTGTCCCCGTTTCCCTCTTTGGTCCTGGGGTTCCGTTCCGTCCTAAGGCCTCCTGAACCAGACCGGAGATGTGGTTCTGGAACCTCTTCCACATGTGGACCCTGAGGCTGCAACAAGGAGGGCCCTGATCTTGGTCTCCAAACTGGTAGCCCTGTGCTCTGCAACGTTCTGGGTAGCCAGATCCTCAGCCCCCCACGCCCCGAGTCTGTCCTCTGCTGAAATGCACCTCGAGGTTTTAGAAACCATGTTCCCAAGACTGGGATCTCAGGGATTCGGAGATGGATATCCCAGGCCAACAGGCACTTCTGCAAGACTCTCGGAACCTTGCGACACTGCATCTCTGCAGCCCAAGTGACAGCAGAGTAAGTTGAGGCCTTTTGTACTATAGCCCTACGGACTTGGGGGTGGGTATCTCTTCCTACTGCCAAGTGCCCAGGGTGGTGGTGGATAACGGAACCCAGACCCTGTCTTTTCCCCGTGCCCTGGCACCCCCCTGGGTCCCTTGGGGAACACTGACCATCAAGCGGAATGTCGCACCGTCCCTATGGTGCCTGGTTCCGTGTCCTGCAGCCCCACAGTGAGGAGAGGTGAGGCCAGGCAGTACCGGGGAGAGGGCAGAGTGCAATCTCCCTGGGGGCCATGGATCCCTGCTCAGTGCAGACCCTGTTGTGTGCTGGCCCCTCGGGCACCGAGATTACAGCTCCTAGTCTGGCTCCGGGAGGGATACCAGAGTGTGGCTCCTGCTAGCTCAGATGTGTCACTCTCTCCTGGAGCTACAGCCTGTCCATGCAGCTGAACTCCCCCACCTAGTCGGGCAGCTCACCTTCACGGTCAAGAACAGGTCATCATGAATGTCAGCGGCCAGTGCGTGGCTGCTCAGGCAGGCGAGGGCTCAATTTCAACTGAGGGAGACTCTGGCTTGTGTAGCAGGGGCTCTGGAGAGCTGCCTTTCCATCTCCTCTGCTGACCAGCTCTGGGACTGGAGCCATTTTACCTCCACTCGCTGGGCGTCGCTCTCCTCCTCTGTGCGATGCGTTGATGCTGAATGATCCCTCCCATGGCGGGAACATGTGGAGTGCTGGTGATTGACGTAAGCCTGGAACGGAGCCTGGATTGCAGAGTGCACAGGGGGATGGTGAGCGGTGTGGGCAGTGAGCACTCCTTCCCCGGAAAGCAATTTAGCTCTTCCATGCAGCCGCCAGGCCACTAGCTGGGAGCCGAGGAGCAGTGGCCGACCACACTCCTGACACCAGGGCCCTGCGTGTGGCTCTTCCTTAGCACTGGGACACGGTGGGGACCGCGGGACATTGGGCCAGCTCCTCTCTCTGAGGGAAGGAGACGAAAGAAGGCTTTCCTTGGGGGCCACCAAGGCCACATAAGAGGGGAGGAGGCTTCCCCCAAAACAGTACATTGAAATTCTGCTTCTGGTAGAACCCGAGCGTTGGGCTTTGGTTATTTCACTTGCGGGCCTGACGAGATACACTTGTTCTCCAAGGATCCTCCTCAGATGAAGAGCTCTTGCAGGTCCCAGGCATCCTGGAGCCTGGGAGGGGAGAGGGGCCAGTCCCCTCCCCGGCTCCTGCAGGAGACCTGTCCTACCAAACCAGGATGGTTTCGGGTCGTGGTCCTGGGATAGGGTTGGAGAGAGCCTGTCACTGCTCCTGACTCTGGGGTGGAGAGGGCCTTTTTTAGACATAGCAACAGCCACAGAAGATAGGGGTTTCAGAAAGAAAACACTCCTGGACTCGGTCCCGCCCCAGGACTTTGGCTGCCTTCCACAGCTCCAGAGGAAGAGGGTATCCTCTGCTTCTTTGGGCTTTGGTCCTCTGAACCACGAGCAAGCACTGAAAAGTGTCTAGCCCTCCTCTAGAAGTGCACCAGCCATGAGGGGGCCTGTCACGGTGCACACACGAAGACGGACAACGTGCTAAGTAAGTGCAGGAGTTCATCCTGTTCAAATGGCCTGCGGGTCGGTGGGGTTTGCTGCTTCTGTGCCCTCCAGTGGGTCGCCTTTCTTAGGATGGAAATGCTCCTGGAGTCGCCTCTCTGTCCTTTGAGCTCCGTTCCTGCTGGTTTCAGGACCAAGGGACTCCAACTGAGCATTGTGCCCTATGTCCTCAGAGCGATGGTGGTAATGGTCCCTAATGATTGTCGGGGAGGGTCCTTCTGGTTCCTTCTCGCCTAGGCACAGGTGCGGTAGCGAGATGCCCCGGAGCCATCCCCCAATTTCAGCATTGTGCCGCTTGTTCCCCAGGGATGGTGCTAATGGTCCTTTGGGATTGTCGGGGAAGGCCCTCCATGTTCCCGCTCCCCCCAAGCACATGTGTGGTGGCAAGAAGCCCCAGAGCAGTGCTCCAACGTCAGCACTGTGCCCCATGTCCTCAGGGATGGTGCTAATGTTCCATCAGGATCATCTGGGAGGGTCTTCCAGGTTCCCGCTTCCTCAGGCACAGGTGTGGTGGCAAAAAGCCCCAGAGTCCTCCCCCAAATTCAGCATTGTTTCCCCAGGGGTCCTGGTGCTGGTCATGGACTGTCAAGAGGGTACAGGTGGATCCTCCAGGTGGGGCCTGGAGGCTGGAGTAAACAAGATCGCACTCAAGTTGCATGAGGAACAGTTGAGTTGAGTTGTTCATTTGGAAGAGTAATTTCGCTTTTCCAAAAAGGTCAAAGTCATTGGTCTACTTTAGAATGAAGATAATGACTACTTAGGAACAAGTGTGTCTTTCCCATTCTCCCAGTAATTGAAGCAGGGGTGTAGGCCATAGGCCAGGACCTACCTATCCCCAGCTGCCAGCACTTATCTGCTCTGGATCTAGGAGATTCAAGTTTTTGAACATCAGCCTGTGAGTCAGTGATGCAGCATTTCACAGGATGTCAGGGTTCTGAGAAAGCAGCAGTTCCATTTGGCACAGTGTCATCCTCTTGTCAGGACTTGCGGTCAAATTTCTCATGAACCCCAAACTTCCGGGGATTTCCTCTTTTCTCTAGTTGACCCAGGGTTAGGGTTAGAGTGGGGTACGTGTTAGGGCATGGGTTAGGGTACGGGAGAGGGTTAGGTTACGGGATAGTGTTAGGGTATGGGTTAGGGTAGGCGTTAGAGATAGGGTACGTGTTAGGGCACGGTTTACGGTACAGGTTAGGGTTTAGGTTTAGGGCACCCTTTATGGTACGGGTTAGGGTTAGGGTACGCTTTAGGTTTAGGGTTCGGTTTAGGGGTACGGTTAGGGGTTAGGGTGTGGGTAGGTGTTAGGTTTAGGGTACGGGTTAGTTTTACGTTACAGGTTAATAGTAGTGTTAGGGACCTCTACACATATTCCGTGCCTGCTATCACAGGAGGCTGGTGCAAACCTGGCATTGCAAGAATGAGCCAGGGACTGCGCTTGGCATGGAACACAGCTCAGAGGGGCTTGAATCTGCTCTGGGGACCAGGCAAACCGACCCCCCTCCTGCCTGTGTCCCAGCCCCAGTGGGAAGGTAGTCATGAACTGATTCTGACCTTGTCCTCTCCCAACACAGACTTCCAGGGGCTCCCATTACGGTTAGGCTCAGGTCCATGGTCCCCGTCTGTGCCCATGTGCTGGGCAGTCCCCACCGTGGCTCCTGGCAGCCCTGAGTCCTGGTCACACATCCCTGTGGAATCCCCTCCCCTCCAGGGTGGATGGCCAATGTGACGGCGCTCTCAGGAAGAGAATGGCACAAAATGCCGGGATGTCATTTCTAAGCTGATGGAGCCTGTGACTTCTACTGGTTCCCTCTGTCCTGTGTTCATTCTCTATCTCTGTGTCTGTGTCTCTCACAGGAGCAGATCTGTGGGTTCCATAGGCGATGTGAGAACCCTCAGAAGCCTCCCTTGTCCCGGTTTCCCTCTCTGGTCCTGGGGTTCCCTTCCGTCCTAAGGCCTCCTCACCCTGACCAGAGCAGTGATTCTGGATCCTCTTCCACATGGGGACCCTGAGGCTGCAACAAGGAGGGCCCTGACCTGTTCCCCAGACTGGTGGCCCTGTGCTCTGGCACGTGCTGCGTAGCCAGATCCTCAGCCCCCCAAGCCCATAGTCTGTCCTCTGCTGATAGCACCTCGAGGGGTTAGAAACCATGTTCCCAAGACTGGGATCTCAGGGGTTCGGGGATGGATATCCAAGGCCAACAGGCACTTCTACAACACTGTCGGAACCTTGGGACACTGCATCTCTGCAGCCCAAGTGACAGCCGAGTAAGTTGAGGCATTTGTGCTATAGCACTACGGACCTGGGTGTGGGTATCTCTTCCTACTTCCAAATGCCCAGGGTGGTGGTGGATAACGGAACCCAGACCCTGTCTTTTCCCCGTACTCTGGCACCCCCCTGGGTCCCTTGGGGAACCCTGACCATCAAGCGGACTGTCGCACC